>NC_056727.1:536125542-536425542 GCF_019279795.1 Protopterus annectens | reverse complement strand
TACCCTGGATGCTGATGCCTGTGAAATCCCCATCATATCACCAGTTGGTCTCTTGAAGGTACCTGTTGCTAGTATTCTTAGGCCAACACATACCTTGGTTTCCACTGGAATGGGTTCCCCTCTGTTGGTTCTGTGCATGAGGCGTGGCCTGCACAGCTCAACAATTTGCTGCAGGATGTCTCTGTCCACTCTATAGCGCTCCACTGTCTCCAGCTCATGTAGCCCCTGGTAGGTTACCCAGGGTCTGTACACTCTTCTCCGTCTCCTCACTGTGGGTTGCTCAGCAGCATTTGCAATGGCACCACCCTCAGCATCTTGCACATGTTGGCTTATGATAGCAATGGCAGCCCCTAACATTTTTTTGTCTGAGTTAAGCTTTTTAAGTTTTCACTCTTTTTATACTGCAGTGTTCTTGAGAAAAACATGGGGAAATGTTGTTTGCAGAGTTTTAATTGTTGGGCTGGGTTGGGCTGGGCTGGGCTGGGCTAGTGTACTGCCTGTGTAATTGGCTGATTCTAATTTATTTCACCTGGCAGCTCTGCTAATTCTCCTTGGTTAACTTCCTACTACTTCTTTTCCTTCCTTTTCCTTTCTGTTTCTACAAGGGGCAGCACCGTGCAAACAAGCGCAAACACGCGCACATGAGCGCACACATGCTTACACAGGCTTAGAAGGGTGCACATCCGTGCACACAGGCTTAGACAGGCTTACACAGGCTTAGACGGGTGCACACACGTGCACACAGTCTTAGACAGGTTTACAGGCGCACAGACGCGTGCACACTATGTAAGCACGTTTGCAAGAAATTTCAGATATGTTCACGGCGTACACCTTCGGTTTCTGGGTTTCAGCTAGGACAATTGTAAACACGCCTCTTGCAATCCTGAGCAACTCAGAGCAAACACAAGCCACTCTGCTCCAGTAAGCTTACAGTCTTTCATGCATACCCCCTCATGATGTCACCTATCTTCTACTCTACTACTCCCCTACTCCTACACTTACACTCTAGGGACATAACCCTCATGCCAGGGAAAATTGGGATTCACTATCCTTATCCTCATTTGCATAGGATTGCCTACTAATGCTTGGTTACATTTCTCAAACTGAGCTTCCCCCCTTAGCAACCACTACTCAGTAGCCATGTTGTCTTCAGCCTGCCATTCACCTGCATGGCAGAATAATATTTTTAAAAAGAATGCCTATTTTTGGCTATTTTTTATTTATTTTCTGTTTTTTAAAGCGCCGCATGTTTGCGCGGCGCTGTGCTATGCTTAAACATCGGAGATCGGGGAAAAAAAATAAAAATTGATTTTTATTAATTTTCAACCTATAAAAATGCCAATGGCCTTATATTTGGCAATTGGCATGCTTCCTCAACTGGATGCATCCTTTATTTGGAGCTGTCATAGCTCCATTTTGCTATTTGCAGAACAGTACTCCGTTACCAACGGAGAACATTTCTGCAAATACCTCTACTCTTCCACGGACAGGTTAGTGTTTCCTGGATCGCAAAATTACCTCATTTGCATAGCTTTCAGCAGCAAATGAGGTAATTTGCATATCATAACACTGTCCGTGCAAGAGTAGTTTTAGGAGCTCTCATGCACGCCCCTGCCAGCTATTGCTGAATCGCTCGGCAGACATATTGTCTGTCTGAAGTCTTACACTACTCTTAGACTCCGTGCAAGCCTTTGTGAATCCAGCCCATTATTTAAGAAAGCAATTACTTACTTGTCTTAAATAATGTCTTTGTATATGTGTATGGGACTTATGTTCCTGTGCTTACACAATACATCAGTGCTTTGGAAAGCAAGCAACAGAGAAAGGAAGTTGTTTTTTTTTGGTAGTAGTAGGAGCAATGGGGTCTTATTAAAAAGAATCTACAATCGTATTTAGATATGATACCGATACATGTAACTCCATACGAATTGCATAAGAAGTCATTACTGGGCACATTGCATCAGCACTTCTGGCTGATATCAAAGATTGAAACAATACTAATTTCTTAACTTTAATCATACTTTGACTTAGGAATGGGGTCCATTCCTGTCATGGTATTAGAAACCCAGAAGAATTGTAGAAATTAAACAAAATGAGGCATCAGATAGCCAAAGGAATGGTTCTGATGTAATCACAAAAGTAGTATGAGGAAAAATAGTTTAAACATTATCTGCCCTCCACGCATTTGTAGAAAAAATAACATTTAATCCCTTTTGTGTTTCACTGCTAAAGTTTAAACTGCAGCAGAATTTTGAATTCCTTTACCACATTTTGCAGTACCATCATGTTGACTTCTTTTCATCCTTTCCTGACTATAGTGTTTTGAAAAATATATTGCATATTTATTTTAAAGTAAAATTTAACAGTACTTTCTGAATTGTGGTTCACATGCGGAAAACAAGTAAACTGCATTGCTTGAGGCATGAAATGCCTTGCTTTAATGAGGTTTCCAAGAAAGGAGGCATATTTAAAACAGCAGTAATCCAAAAATATAATCATGAAATTTTATTATTTTCATGGGAGAAACACTGTAATTGTAGTGTTTGAAGTCATGAAACAGCTGGCACAGGTGGTGCTTCATAATAAAATTATTTTCAATTATTGACATGACATTAGCCAATCCATAGGTTTTACACTACATTGATGAACCAAGTGTAGGTGTAATCCAAAATGTTTTTAACAGAACAGGCTTTCTCTGCTGGCTGGCATCCATGCCACTACACCCATGCAGGTGCTGTCAGTAGTTTCAATTGGTACTCAATCTGTGCTTGTTCACATGCTTTTGTATCAGGTGCCAACTCACTCCCCACCCCTTGTGCAGGCAGGCTAAATCAATGAGGATGTGTCTTGTCAAGGCAGTCTAATAGTCAAGCTGGTCTACATCTGATCCACATGGCACTCTACCAGTCCATGTGCCACACCATGTCAAATCATAGTTAACATCCCATCTTATATAGCACTGTTGGGTCTCTGACAGACACTTGTGTCTTGGCAATGCATTCTACTGATCTACTCAAACTTAACCATTCAATGTGCCTGTCAAATAGATAGAATGCTGGTCCACATGTCACGTATTTGGCCCTGATGCATAGACCCACATATATTGGGGATTTTAAATTTAATCTTTCAAAATGTCAAAGATCTCCCAGATGTCACAAACTGAACAAGCATCCTCAGCAAGTTCTAAAGCACCTTGGCAAGACAGCATGTATCAAGAGACATACTGTATTATCACAAGGTGTTTCATCTGCTAAGTCAATAGGAATAACCACTGGACAATACAGTATCTGAGTCATAGGAAACTCTTTTGTGAGAACATGTAGATGTTCCACTCACCAGGCTGATCAAGGAGAGAGCCACAGTCAGCTGCCTGGCAAGGTCCTGAATCCACCAGATTGCAAATGCAATTAAGCTACTGCACTACAAGTATCAATGTGACCGCCTCATAGTCCAGAGCATGTAAATGACCTCAGAGATTTTGTCCTGTACTGTACAAAAAGAGATATAATAGCAGTCCCCGACCAGGAGGGGGAGTATCAATATTCGTCAAAGATACCCACACCTCCAGGTTGGTGGCACAGCATGAAGCATCAGAGACTATCCATGTGCAACTAACAGTGGGTAAAACTGCCTTCCAGTTTATAGCCTGCTACAGACCACCCTCCCAAACCCAGGAACCCCACTCGGCCTTCCTGAGAACACTGGAAAATATGAAGGTCTCTCCAAACACCATTATATTGGGCGACTTCAACTACCCAAACATAGACTGGGAGCATTACTCTAGCTCCAACACCCTAGCCCAAAGGTTCCTAGAATTTATAAATTCAAATGCTATGGAACAACTTGTTACCACTCCCACAAGAGGGGAAAACATACTGGACCTTATCATCACCAACATGGGGACTCTATGCTCCTGACTAGAAGTATATCCCTCATTGGTAAGATCAGACCATAAACTAATCTCACTGGATATTCACATCCTTACCCCACCCCCTGCCCAGAAAACCACAATGAAAAACTTCTCTAAAGCAAATTTCACACTCCTCAAAACCGAGGTGGAATCCTTCAAAGCCCCCGAGCCTGTGGAAAATACAGCCCAGACCGCAGAATCGTTTATAAACGCATTCTATGAACACCTTCAGGAATGTATGGATCATGCAATCCCAAATAAAACCAAGACCCAATCCTCCAAAGGCAGACCTCCTATCTGGTGGACCCCAGCCATAAACAAACTATACAATAGGAGAAAGCTACTATATGATAGAGCAAAATCCCAAAAAGGGAAGGCATCTCTGATCAGTATTAGCAAAAAACTACAGGCACTCATAAAATCATCTAAGGCCAGCTTCGAGAGAAAAATTGCACAGGTCACTAAGGATAATCACAAAGCTTTCTTTAGTTATGTTAGGAACCTGGGTGGGAATTCCCGGATATGCTCAGAATTAGTCCAAAATGACAAAAAATACATCGAACCCACAGACATTGCCAACATCCTAGCTGACAGGTTCAGCGCAAACGTCTCCCCCCCCACCACCAAAAGGGCAAATATCTATCCTAGCAGAGTGCTGCCCTCCTGACATCTCAGATGCTCAGGTAAGAACCACCCTCTCCAAAGCAAAAAACACAGCATCAATGGGACCAGACGGTGTCCCGGGCTGCATCCTACATGAACTCCAAGAAGAGCTAAACCCAAACATAAAACTACTGTTCAATCTCAGCCTTACTACAGGATATGTACCCAAAAAGTGGCGTACAGCAACAGTGGTCCCTCTCCACAAAGGTGGTGCCTCAACGGATCCTGGAAACTATCGCCCCATAAGCCTGACTAGCTTGGTCTGCAAAGCTATGGAAAGGATCATCATGAAACTCATAAATAAAGATATTGGGGACCTACAGACACTGGATCCTACCCAGTTCGGCTTTGTTAAGGGCAGATCCTGCCTCTTAAACCTGGTCGATTTCTTTGAAACAGTCACCAAGGCCATTGACGAGGGGAAGGTGGTCCACACAGCCTACCTGGACCTCGCAAAAGCCTTCAATACAATACCCCACTCGGGCATTATAGATAAGCTCACCAGCTTAAATATAAACCCCTATGTCACTAGATGGGTTGCAAACTGGCTCAAGGACAGAACCCACATGGTTAGAATTGCTGGAGCCATGTCAGACTCCAAACCAGTTACAAGTGGCATCCCACAAGGCTCAGTCCTGGGACCTCTCTTGTTCAGTATATATTTCTCGGAGGTACAGGCCAACACAGAAGGACTGTGGCTGATCAAGTTCACAGATGACTGCAAACTGGGTGCCATAATCGACTCTCCAGCCAACACAAGCATCCCCAAAAGGGCCTCATAGAAACAGACAACTGGTGCCAAAGCCATGGCCTCAAGCTAAATGCCAAAAAGTGTATCGTCATCCCCTTTGGCAAAAACAAAGTGCCCACAAATTATCACATAGGTGGTAATCCGTTAAGTACAGAAGAAGTAATTAGGGACCTGGGTACCCAAGTTGATAGCAATCTCTCATTTGACAACCACATGACCAAAGTGGTTAGAAAAACATTTTATATAGCCCACCTAATCATGAAGGGATTCACATCTAGGTCAGGGGAGGTCATTGTGCCTCTTTACTCATCCCTCATCAGGCCCATATGAGTACAATGCCCCTTTTGGGATGTACCTTACCAGACACCTGCAGCAACTGGAAAGACCCCCAAAGTACCTCACCAACAGGATCAAAGGGCTCAAACAGATGCCATATGCTGCCCGGTTAAATAAACTCCAGCTCTACTCAGTGGCATACCGCCTGCTCAGAGCCGATCTGTGCCTGATGTATAAAGCCATGTCCAACCCGGAATTAATGGACATGCTGCACCTCAGAAAATCCAAATCCCATCGAGCTACGCGCTCAAGAGACTTGAACCTCAGCACTGAAATAAATAGGACATGCTGGAGGGACAGATTCATAACCCAGAGGCTCCCTTCACTCTGGAATAAAATCCCAGTCCAGGTTAGGCAGATTCCCTCATTGACTCTCTTCAAGAGGAATCTTGATGAGTGGATGGGAGATCGTAGGTTTACCACGGGTATCACTTCTGTGTCACTGTTAGACAGAGGCACAGTATACTAACCTCGAAAAAGGGCATAGCAAAATTAATTTAAAATGGGTGGCGAAAGCCAAACACACTCTGGCTAGGCTTATAAATGCCCTAGGGCAGATAGCCTAGTATGAACCTATGCATCCCAGGCTGGAATGAGCCTAGTATCAAGCAGCATTCTAAATTCTTCAAGGCTGAAGCCGCAGGAGCAACAGAAGATAAGTGGCCTTAATAGCTGGCTTATTTTTGGTGTTGTGACAAGGGGGTATAATATTTGTCTTCTTGAAGGACATTGTACTTGACAGGCCACACAGCTTTGCCTGGGAAGCTTTGCACCTATCCCCTCTGGGTTTTCAAATATTGGCTAAAATCTTCAGCACCCAGTAGGGTAAAACCACACATCAATCAGAACAAGCAACTTAGTGGACTAATCAAGTCCACCAAAGCCAAATTTGAGAAAATACTACTTCCTAGGTAAGGACAATCATAAGGCTTTCTTCAGTTATGTTTGCAACACCTAACAATATGCCCAACTAAGAGTGAATGAAACCACCTATACAGAGCCAGAGGATATAGCCAATCTGCTGACTGAGACATTTAGCTCCAACTTTACTACCTCCCCCAAAAAATACCATCCACCATTTCTTTACCAACTATCAATATGGAGCCGGTCTTCAGTGCAATCTCTAAGGCCAAGAACACTGTTTCAAAGGGCCCTGATAATATCCCAGGATTTTCTTGAATATCATGAACTATAACTTGTCAAGGCTGGTATTGTCTCTATGTAAACATAGCCCCCAGACAAGCTTTGTGCCTAATGAATGAAAGCCTGTAACAGTTATCCCTCTGTACAAAGAGGGACATTCCACAGACTCAGGGGAACTACAGACTCATTAAGTCTGACTTGCCTCGTATGCAAGGACATGAGTAAAAGTATCATAAATACAGTAAAGAATGACATAGGAAATCTATAGACAGTGGACTCAGTTCAGTTTGGGTTTGTTAAAGGCAAGCATTGCCTGTTTGCCCTTGTGGACTTATTTGAGAAGATCACTAAGACTATTAATGAGACAAAATTGTGCACACTACCAACTCTGACTTGGCTAAAGCATTCAGCATAATACATATCTCAGTAATTTTAGATAAACTTACAAAATCCCATATGTCACCCAAAAGAGAACCAGCTGCATCAGTGATAGGACACAAAATGTTAGTATAGGAAAATCCACCTCCACTTAGGAGTCAGTCACTTGTGGACTCCCACATAGATCATTCCTGGAACCTCACAAGGGAGTCAGACGGACCATGTGTGCAGGCAGTTGCAAACTAGGTGTAGTCCCTGAATCCCCAAAATACAAGAGCCAACACACTGAAAATAAACCCACTAATGTTACCACTATGCATTTTAACAAAATGTGAAGCTACCCATGTCGCCCCTTCTAATGTCCCCTAGATGTTCAAGGATGCGGATTTTAACCTTCCTAGTAGTTTGTCCCACATACAAAATGCTACGGGGCTATCCATGTTGCCCCTTCTAATGTCCCCTAGATGTTCAAGGATGCTGTTAAAATGCATAGTGGTAACATTAGTGGGTTTATTTTCAGTGTGTTGGCTAGACCACATTTTTATGGAGGCAATTTTAAAACTGAATAAAATAGGTTGGAATGTAGAATGATTTATGGTTATTGCACACTATACCCGAGAGGTATGAATATGGATAGTGGCATTATAGTTTGAATATAGTTAGTAGTTGCTTGTTTCTCTCCGTTTTTCTTTGTATTTAATAGATATATATTAAATATGCATTATTTTGGCATATTAATATGAGCATTTTCATCAATTCTTGGTTTTAGATTTTTGTTTATTGTATTTTGCAATTTGCATTCAAGTATATTCATACTATTAGTTTAGAATTCCAGGATCCTGCATTCTAAAAACAAAAATATTGCACTTTATGGCACTTTATTTGTTTGTATTCAATTCTATTGGCCGGAATTATTGGTCAATTATTTAATTGCTTTAGATATATAAAGATGTTTTAGCATGATTAATTGTTCCATTGAAGGCGAACTGCCGAGGTACCAGGACGTGCTAATTAATGGAAAATTTCTATCATCTTTTTGTCTGATGATTCCTTCGGTTTGGATTTTTGAACAATTTTGTGTTTTTTTCTAATCAAAAGGATCCTGATATTATCACCAAGCCTTACCATCAAGTCAGTTCAGTGGAAACTATATGCATGGAAATTCATACATAGATCCTTTCTAACCCCCTCAAAGATAAGAACTAATGTATAACAAACATATTGATTGTTGGAGAAGTAAAACCCATACAAAAGCAGATTGGGAACACATGGTTTTTGATTGCCATTCACTGAATAAATATTGTTTTGAAATTATTTCTTTCAAACAATTTTTAATGATACTTTTCAGTTAACCAAGTCATTAGTTTTGTTTAATGTACCCTTACCACAATGTGCCCCAAAAGTAAAATATCCTTTACTGTGGACATTGCTTGCATTGCATGTAAAGCCATAATAAGTTACTGGAAGAATAAAGCACCACCAACTTTTCAAGATTTAAGAAAATCACAGTCTTTGTGTCTTGAATGGAAGTAGCAACCATTGATAAGACAACATCATACATCACTTATTGGCAGAAAGTTGATGAGATATTGGACAAAACAAATTGATCTGATTAGTCAGTGCAGCATCTTAATACAAATTGCATATTGTATATAGAAACACAGAGAATGGCCTGAATGCAGAGATGAAAAGTCAGCAAGCAAAAGAGAGTAGTACTGCTGAAATTGAATTCATCCTCAAGTCTTGGTGAGTACCTTCATGAGGTGGACCCCATTTTCACAAAACCTCACCAAGGTGACACTGTTATATAGACTGTATTTATATAGCATATATCATGGATAGAAATAAGTCAAAAACAAAAAAGATAGCTGGGTGCACAAGACCCATGATAAAAAAGTGCCCAATCCTGGTAAGCGCACTGGTGCCAGGACTAGAAAAGATGACAATGTAGAATCCTCAAAACATGAAAACAGTACTACAATGGGGCCAGGCCAGGCCCAGGGGGAGGATGACCCTACTGTTGTAGAAGGAAACAGTAGTCCACAAAAAAAAAACTGATAGGCCAAAGAAGAGCCATAAAGACAATAAAGTGGACTATTGAGAATAAGAAAGAAGTTATGTATTGTTACTACTATGTAAAAAGCCCAGAATCTCTACACACAAGATATACAAAATGATTAAGAGAGAAGTTAGAGGAAATAAAAATACTTCCACAAGAAAAATTGTCAGAAGCTTCAAATGATAATTTGTGTTCATTATTACAATTGATTTGTGAAAAACAGTATATAGATCAAGAAACCTTGATCTGTTTGGAAAATGAAGCATCTGAGGAAGTGTGAAAATATAAACAACAAAATCAAGAGATATTTGAAAAGTATAAAAAAGAAATATGGACATGGGAAAGAAAGAGAAATTTGATATGGTGCGATATTTATGCAAAGGAGAAAGCCAAATTAATCAATGTAAAGAAAGTTGCCCCAAAGATATTTGAAAAGAAATACAGGCAAAGGCATCCAGATATGGAAAATTTCATAATAAAAAAAATCACAAAGATGGAATGTAGAAAAGAAGATCAGTAAAGTAGAAGTTAAAAAAAATAGAAGTTGAAGTTATGGAGTGGCTGCAAAGTGAAGTATTTGATGTAGAAGGTCTAACACAGGTTACATTACAGCAGGATGGAGTGAGTCCCCAAAGCAGGGAGAAACAGGAAGATCAGGAAACATCAGAAGAAGAAATATGGACATGGGAAAGAAAAAGAGATTTAATATGGTGTAATATGTATGCAAAGGAGAAAGCAAAACTAACCAATACAAAAAGAGCAGCACCAAAGATATTTGAAGAGAAATACAGACAAAGGAACCCAGACATGAAAAACTTTACAATACAAAAAATAAGAAGACAAAGAGGAAAAGTAGAAAAGGAGATTAGTAATGGAGAAGTCAAAGAAATAGAAACTGAGGTTATGGAGTACCTGCAAAGTGAAGGATTTAGTGCAGAAAATCTAATTCAGAAAGCACCACAACAGGATACGGTAATGGATATCCAGGAAACCAGTGGAACAGGATGCAATTGGTCAGGTGCCGTATGATGATAATTTAGAGCCTTCCACAGGAAACCGGAATAAATGTTCACTTGAAGCTAGACAGCAAGGGAAGAAACAAGAAACCGTGGAAACTCTGATGCAGTCAATGTTGAGGAGTGATAGGCCAGTGAGTTTCCATATGATAGAGCAACGGATGGCACAGTATGAAACTGATGAGACTGTGCCACAGGAAGATGCTATAGAACCTTCTATAGAATGCCTGCAGGAACTGGAGAAGAAGGGATGTACCCTCAGTTTGGAAGAAAATGAGCTAAGAGAAGAATTGCTTGATTTAATAGACATGGACAGATATATCAAGATCAATGAAAGAAATAGCCTGCAGAAGGTTAAGAAACCCCAAAAAGTCAGAAGTCTGATAAAATAAATGAACTCAGTAATTAGGACTGTTCATAGGGATCCATGCAATATAACAGAAGTAAACAGGATATATAACAAATGTAAAATAAAATAAAAATAAATAAAAATAAATTACTGTGCAGCTAAATTAATAAATGATAAAGTTCTACCACAAGAACACAAGGCAGTGAGGGAAAAGAAGGGGAGAAATTGAATGTAATCATGGAAAGATCAAATAGAGAATATTATAAAGCAATTAAGACAAGAAGTGTCACTATTAAAAGATTATAAAAGAGAGAATAGATCAACAAAAATGCTAAGAAAGATGTGATAAAAGCAATGCACAATACTAGAATAGATCAGGATCTATCATGCATTATCGCAAATAACAAACTAAAAATTTCATCACAGGCAGATACAAAGATAAATATAAAGGAAAAGTGCAAAATAAGCAATTTATTGATGACCCAAAAAGGTTTTATAGAGAACTGGGAAATAACGTAAAAGGTATTAGACCACCAAAAAAAGACGTGGATTGGGTTGGTTTGAAGAAATTATTGCAGAGTTTGCTTTTTTATCCCCTGTTGATTTCTGATTAGTTTTAGAGAATATGGAACTGGTTCTGAAAAACAACTTTTTGTTTTTCCAGGAAGGATATTATAAACAGATTGGGGGATTAGCTATGGGGCCTCATGTGCCCCCATATTCGCTAATGTTGTCCTTTTATTTGGGGAAAGACCGTTTATTTTTACCTCCCCTTTTTATGACTATATCAGATATTTCCATTTTACCTGGATGACACTTGTATTGTTTGGAAGGGATGAGAGGAAATGATTGGTTCCTTTTTGTATTTTATCAATCATACTACCAGTTTCCTGGAGTGTACCTCCAGTGCCACAGGGGATGCTACATATTTTTTGGATGTATACATCCAGAAGGATTCTCACCATAATAAATATGTGTCTACCTTATACCGTAAAAAACATTTTTCCAACTCATATCTTCATTATTTAAGTGAGCACTCTAGGTTTCAAAAAAGGAACATTGTCAAGGGACAAAAGGCCAGTGCAGCTCATATGACCTCACTTAAGGAGGACCTTATATTAGAACTAAAATATATAGCGGAGCTCTTTGTGAGGCGTGGATATCCTGAAGGTCTGATAGCCTCTGTTACTGAAGGTATTTTACAGGAATGGGGTGTTCCATACACCCCTATCCTTTCCTTTAACAATGTGGGTGGTTCAGTGGAAGATATGGTAGTTGATATACCATTTAGACGTGGGGTAAGTGGAAATCCTTCACATGTTAAAGAAATCTACTTCATGTTGGATTTCCATTGGGACACTCATCTTGTACAAGATGTCATCCAAAATTATTGGTATATGTTTGATAGTATGCCAAACAGCCTGGAAGTCTTTAGGAAGAAGTTGAAGTTTAGTCTCAGAAGAAGGCGGAATTTAGAAAAACGTGTTTGAGGGTTTAAATCCTACGGTAGTCCTTGAAGATAGGGTTGGTACCCACAAATGTGGGAGATGCCCTCAGTGTCTTTAAAACTTGTCCAAGCATAGGTGATCAAGGTCACAAGAGATCACCTTGCATACTTCATATGGTATAAGCAACAAAGAAATGTTCCACTTATTTCCTTATATAATACAGAGAAAGACTGAGCACTTCCAAAACCAATGTGATATCTTCACATCGGCAGGAATTAACACTTTCACTGAAATTAGGAGAAATGGCTACATAGATAATGCTGCAAATGCAGCTGAGGAAAATGAGAAAAATACTGAAAATTGGTGGAGAATGGGACTGGATTTAGCCAAGTAAGGTAACAGAATCCAGACTATTAGACTTAGATGTGTGATTGCACATGTCAAGCTCATGCAATCACACATTATCTTTAAGATGCTGATTGAGATAAAACAGGTTATAAACATATTTTTTAGAAGAAGATTTTCACTAAGTCCGACTAAAAAGGCAGAAACAAAAATAGCAACGGTGATTGAATTTAGTGTTGATGCAGACTATATAAAAAATCTTTAAAAAAAAAAATTTTTTACAAGCCAATCTAGTTATAAATTTATTGGTAAAAAAGTGATCCTATACCTTACAATGTGAGGGAGCATACTTTGAAATTTGATGACATGGAAACCTAAGGGAACATACAAGAGTGGGGAATATAAACAAAGCAAATATATGGCTGGGTGCTTGTGTGGGAGCCATGGCAGATATTCTTGTGTTTCCAATGTTAGTATATTTTAAAATTATTTATTTATTATTTTATTTAACATTTGTTTACCGGGAAAGTCTAACTGGGACAGAGCCCATTTTCAGCAAAGGCCTGGAGAGAAATTCTCCAGACGCATGTCTTTGGAATGTGGGAGGAAACCGCAACACCCGGAGGAAACCCATGCGAATGCAGGGAAGACATGCAGACTCCACACAGAAGGCACCCTAGTCAAGAATCAAACCGGGGAACCTCTTGCTGTGAGGTGGCAACGCTAACCACTGCACCACCCATGTGCCATATTATTTTCATGTGAGATGTAAAATGTCTCTTTGAAATGGATTTTGTATGATTTTCCTAACTGCAGTTACAAGTCAGGCTGTCACAGAATGATTTTGCCAGGTGCTTAAAACATCCCTGAATAATTTTGATACTTAAGGAACATGTTAACAATATAGTCATTCTGCAGACAGAATGTCTGTATAAGAAGTTTACTAGCACAAATTTGAAGGACAAAAAGTGTGAAATGGCCATTTTGTTTATATTCCTGGAATAAGTTACATGTCATGATTTCATCTTGCCTGCTAACAAAACATGAACATGACAGTCCTTTGTTACTGTGGGCTAGCATGACTAGTCATGTCTGATTTGTCTTATAATGTAAATATTTGTAAATACATCAGAGTAGGCTGAGCTTATGATACTGGAAAATGCACTGCATTCTTGCTTTTCATTTTAGATTGTGCTTGCTATCTTGTCTCCTGTAACAGTATGTAACTACAAGTTCAGCTTAAAAATGTCTTACATACAATAAGCTGGCAATATATCTGAATGCTTCAGAGTGCTATTCTCACTGATGTCCCAGAAATATCTAACAATAGAGGTTCCACTAAATCAACAAGATAGAGAAATTGACATGGCTGATGTAAAAATGGCTGAAGCTGTAAGATCCACACAGCAGGATATGGCAAAAGGAGGAAAAAGAGGAAGTTGGTAATGAAGCCACATAACGGCAAGATTCCATAACCTCTATGAACCTAACACGAACAACAATAATGTGAGAAATCAGATAATTTGAACTCCAGATGAATTATGCTGAATAAGAAATTTTCCTTTTCATAAAGTATTTTTGCCATGCAGCAAGTAAATTTTATTAGCTGTCCCATAATGTTTTTTTCTGTTTTGTTGCATAGGCAGGAATTTTAAATATGCAGTGAATTAGTTGTACTAGACTGACTTTTGCCCTGAGAACTTTCTGCCAAAACAACAAAACTGTCAGTATATTCATGGTTAAAGTCTTAAAGCAGTGATGAGATTGGGTGCACAAGTGATATGCTGCTCAAAACTAGAATCCAGAAATTTAGAGTACAGCTACAATTGAATTCCTGGAAATGGTATGTGATGTGATTCTATTTTCTTGGAAGAAAATACTGAGCAGATGATTTGCATACATCATAATGAGTTTTGAACTAAGTAAAAATATATTTATTAACTGAACAGTACATGTTTTATTCCATACAGCAGGCACTGTCATCAGCGAACTAATAAAATAAGCACCAGATTAATTTTATTTGAACTTGTGTTTTCAGAAAGATTAAGAGAGAGATAGAGAATTTTTACATTACACTGGCATCCCTGAGCTGATAAGCAAAATATATTTGTTTGAAGCTTCCTGTCTTCCTGTCCATACTTCAAAACCACATGTGATATGCACTGTGCATGTGTAAAAAGAATGAGTTATCAAGTTTTCTTTGAACATTATATAATTAACAAGTTATGCAGTTACCAGTAATGACTGTCCGATTATTTTTAAGTTTATTTTCTTAGAAGAGAGAACATTTGTGACTTTCAACAAGATAAGTTGCAGGTTTACACATACACTCTGGTTCATCTGATTTATTTCTACAAGTTTAATGTTTTTCTCCAACAGCAGACTCTCTGACCTTCAAAAACATGCCCCCTGAATTGCTGCATTTTCTAAGTAAAGAGTGAGAAACATCCATGATGTTTATTTACACATGGAAAGATTCTGGTTTATATATGTTCTTTCTTATTTTTGATTTTATACAAAATAAGAAAGCTCAGAGGAAATGTAAATACATTTTTAAAAAGTTTATTTTCACAGGTTTCCATAAAGTAAATCTTTGAGACAATGAAAGATTTATTATTATTATTAGTATTATCACAAGTTGCTTTGGTTATAAATCTAATACATTCTAAATGCATTACTATGTTGACTTCTTGTCAGGTGGATTATACATTCTTATTAAAATATTTCTCTTGACAGGTTAACTGTCGTCTGCATAGCAGACCAAAAGTAGTTCAAATCTGCAGTACTGCTTTGTTGTGTAACTCAGTATATGAGTTTCAAATATATTATTAAATCATTACGTTCTATACCAAAATCTTCCAGAGTTCCATAACAGAAAAATCATGTCCATGGCAATACCTATAGCACAATGACAAAGTCAATTTTTAAACACGGTGTCATCAGTTTGCACCCACCTCACATGCATGTCTCCATTCTCATATAACTTGCCAAATTCTTCTTTACTTGCAATTTCAAAATAAGAAATGCATACAGAATAAACATTTCCCATTACAGCTTGTGGAATGTACATTTACTGTGATACAGCACAATGATATGAAAACAAACTCAACATGGCATTACAATTAATAGCCGAGGGCTCTGTCCAGCTGCTCTCCCAGTCTGAACACATATTTATGGGCATATTCAAATATAAATCAGAGACAAAAATAAGATAGTGTGAACTTCTCAAAGATCCAGACTACATATAATTGATATCAATAAAAGTATGTGAAGATATATACATTTAGCAGAAAATATATCTGAATTTAAGTTTTTGGTATAAAAATTCAACACTTACAACCAACATGTGACAGACACTGCAGAAGAGGGCATGCAATCTGAAAGACTTTTCAGATTGTGGTGATGATGCAATGAAACTAAAGCTAAAAATAGATTAAGTTCAGAAAGCATTCAAGTAAAAGCCAAAAGATCAGCAAACAATTCAGCTGCAATGCCTTAATTAGTAAAACATATCCTAGTTTTTGAAATAGTACTCAACAGATGAATAAATAAAAGAAATGTCATATAGCACACTAGTTCATTTCCTTAAGATTCCAAAATGAGATCTTGTAGGACAACAAAATGCAAAATAAAAATCTAGCTCATAGATACTTCTTAGGAAATCAACCCTACCTAAAATGTGCACTTATATGCCTAGAATATGGATCCAAGCAATTGCTATAGTCTGTTCAGTGCAGAACTACAAACTGTGATTCCCCTCCCCCAAAAATAATAATAAAATAATGTCCAAGTAGATACACTCAGGCAAAACCATAAAGCAGACCAGAAGGATAATATTAAAATCTATCCCAAAAAAAAGATTTCCCACAGCGTTTTAACAAAGTACATATAAACATTATCTATACATCAGTCTGTCACAGTACTTATTTCCATTACTAAAAAAATAATCAGATATACACTGAAATTGTGTGTCTTTTTATACAAAAATGATTATAAAGCAGAAAGCAGAAAAAAAATAATAGTGGTAATACCCACCGGGTCATTAACCAAGTAACAATCTATGAAGCTATGTGAAAGGCAAATAACCAAGCACAGTATCGAACAGCAGTTCAGTGTGAAAGCAGCAAACTGGCTACTGCCTACACAAGTAGGTGTACACAACCCAGAAAGATGTGTAATGGAATGCATATGTCACATATATATGTCACGTCAAAGGCAACACACAGGTGTAGATGTATATGAATGACCCTCATTGGCCTAACAGAAAACTATTGGAAGGCAATGTCAATACGCATGCACCCAAAAATGAAATGTAATAATAAATGTTCTGAAATCTATGATTAATGCTATATAACCCAATCAGGTCATGCACATGAAGTTCGACAAATTACACTGGTTGAAATGTAACACACAAGTATAAGAAGAACAAGGATGTAGAGCAAGCAATAGCCAGCAACTTGTGTGCATATGTTCTGCATCTTTATAATGACCATACGACTGACACAAGTTGACCATCCAACACAAGAACTATATGAAAATAGGCAAGAATTCCAAGGAAGGTGAACATACACCATGTATATGTACATGATATATGCCACACCTACAAAGGTGGGAGGGAGGTGGTCAACATGGGCTCACATCAAGGAGGACATGGCAGGAAAGCTACATAGGCAAACGATAAAGCAGGGCAACACTATCAGGACTCACTTTTAATGAAAATAAAACTAAAAAAAAATACCTGTTAATTATAATATTAATAAAACAGATAATTCATTACATATATACATTGTGAAAGATGGTAAAATCACTTACTTAGGGATACTCTTGTCTGATAATATTAAAGATATAACAACCCTTATTTATAATGTTGTTGTGTCTTTCGGCTTTTCCCGGTTAGGGGGTCGCCACAATGGAACTCCGGTCTGCTAATGATTGGCAGTAGAGTTTTATGTGCTGGCTTGCCGGGCCTAATGCAC
Source organism: Protopterus annectens (assembly GCF_019279795.1). Taxonomy (NCBI): domain Eukaryota; kingdom Metazoa; phylum Chordata; order Ceratodontiformes; family Protopteridae; genus Protopterus; species Protopterus annectens. Next base: position 536,408,168 of record NC_056727.1, on the reverse strand, counting down.
AACCTTCAACGAAGAAACGCCCGTTCACGCATGTCGCCACACAGAAGACATTCTAAGTGAGAATCGAATGGGCAATGTCTAACTGTGAGGCGACAATGCTACCGCAGCACCACCACCGCAGTCTGCAACCCTTATTTATAATAATAACCTCAACTCCACAAATCAAACTCTTAAATGGAGTATTTTTTTCATTATGGAAGAGAGACTCTCCTTAATTAAAATGATTATCCTTCCTAAAATTCTATATATAATACAATCTTTATCCCTCCCACTCCCAAAAAATATAAAAGAGTATAATTCTTTGTTTCCGATATGTTTATGGTTTCCTAAAATGTCTAGACTGGCTTTAAACCATCACATTAGAGACTGGACATCAGGTGGAATTGGTCTTCCAGATTTAGAATTATATTCCTTATCCTCAATTGTTAAGATAATTTCTTGGTTAAAGAACAATAATAATGACAAATGGAAAGATATTCAGGGAGGAATTTGGTATAAATCCAATAATTTAACAAAATCATATCATATTAAAACAGCTACTAATACATTTCATTGGTTAGAAAAAGACCATTTTATAGAAAACAAAAACAAACCAGTTAACTCTTATTAAATTAATACGATAATAACCTCCTTTAAAATTTCATTTTCAGGAACACTAAATATAAAGCATGGATTTTCTTTGCATTTCCAATTGCCTACACTCAACATAGTATTAATATACTTAATTTAACAACCATGACTACATTTAAAGACAAAAACCTGTTATACTGGTATCAATTACTAGATAATAGAAGTTACAAAATGCTGACCATATCATTAATAAGTCTGAGCTAAACAACGTGGTTAGAAATTCAAAACGGTAGACAATTGTTTGAACATAAGATTAATCTAATGCAAACAATAGTTAGAAATTCTTTCCCTGCATTCATTGATTTACTCATTATTCTAATGCACCAGAACATAACTGGAAAATGATTTCTATCTAAAATATATAAGGTACTTATGGAATCAACAGTATGTCACACAGAAAGCTATTGGGATTATTTTAGACTTGTTAATAATAACTCCCCAAGTGAAGATGATAAAAAACTAGTTCTCCAGTCTTCAAAACAAACTGCTTCATCACTAAGGTGGAGGATATTCTCTTGGAAGTTCTTACATAGAACCTTTACCACATCACAGTTGAACTGATGTTTAATAAAGTCGTAGGATGCTGGAGATGTAAACTAAATGTTAAAGCTGACTGGCAGCATATGTTTTACGATTGTATAAAACTTAAAACATATTGAGAAAACATGAATTCTCTCAAGTTTGTTTTTAATGATAAATTTATGCTGAATAAATCTCTTATTTTCTTTAATACACATTCCCACTTGTGTCATGAAAATAAAATACCATACTTTGAGTATCTTAACATTAGCAAGAAAAGTAATCACCAAGAACTGGAAGAATCAGATGACTGCTACTATGAAGGAATTTGTACACTAGCCAACTGAAGTTTGCCATCTTGAACTTATCACAATCAAGACAAGAACATCTAGAGTCACCTCTTCATATAATACTGTGGATATAAAAAGTGTACACACCCCTGTTAAAATGCCAGGTTTTTGTGATATAAAAAAAATGAGACAACAATAAATCATTTCAAAAATTTTCCCACCTTTAATGTGGCCTATACCCTGTACAATTCAATTGAAAAACAAACAAATCTTTTAGGGGGAAAATATAAAAAATAAAAAATGTACAATAAGCTGGTTGCATAAGTGTGCACACCCTTAAACTAATACTTTGTTGAAACAACTTATTATTTAATTACAACATTTAGTCTTCTTGGGTACACACCTGCCATCAATTAAAAAGACTGATTAACCCCAAATAAAGTTCAGCTGTCCTAGTAAGATTTTCTTGACATTTACTCAGTTGCCTGCTACAACAAAAGCCATGGTTCAAAGAGAGCTTACAAAGCATCAAAGGGATATCATTGTGGAAAGGTATCAATCAGGAGAAGGGTACAAAAAAAATTCCACAGCATTAGGTGTACCATGGAACGCAGTCATCAAAAAGAGGAGAAAAAATGGGACAACAGTGATGTTGGAAAGAACTGGACGTCCCTCCAAAATGAATGATGAAAAGACAAGATGAAAACTGGTCAGGGAGGTGGCCAAGAAACCTACAGCAACACTGAAGGAGCTGCAGGATTTTCTGGCAAGTACTGGTTGTGTACTACATGTGACAACAATCTCCCATATTCCCCATATGTCTGGACTATGGGGTAGGGTTGCAAGATGGAAGCCTTTTCTTACAAAGAAAAACATACAGGCCTGGCTAAAATTTGCAAAACAATACATTGAGTCTCCCAAAAACATGTGGGAAAATGTGTTATGGTCTGATGAGACCAAGGTTGAACTTTTTGGCCACAATTCCAAAAGGTACATTTGGAGCAAAAACAACACTTCATATCACCAAAAGAACACCATTCCCACGGTGAAGCATGGTGGTGGCAGTATCATGCTTTGGGGTTGCATTTCTTCAGCTGGAACTGGGGCTTTAGTCAAGGTGGAGGGAATTATAAACAGTTCCAAATACCACTCATTTTTGGCCTAAAACCTTCAGGTGTCTGCTGGAAAGATGAAGATGAAGAGGAATTTCACCTTTCAACTTGACAATGACCCTAAGCATGCATCCAAATCAACAAAAGAATGGCTTCACCGGAAGAAAATTAAAGTTTTGGAATGGCCCAGCCAGAGCCCAGACCTAAATCTAATAGAAAATCTGTGAGGTGACCTGAAGAGGGTTGTGCACAAGAGATGCCCTCACAAACTGACAGATTTGGAGTGCTTTTGCAAGGAAGAGTGGGCAAATATTATCAAGTCAAGATATGCCATGCTGATAGACTCCTACCCACGAAGACAGAATGCTGTAATTAAATCAAAAGGTGCTTCAACAACGTATTAGTTTAAGGGTTTGCACACTTATGCAACAAGGTTATTGTATGTTTTTTATTTTTTATATTTTTCCCCTAACAGATTTGTTTGTTTTTCAATTGAATTGTACAGGTTATAGGTTACATTAAAGGTGGGAAAAGTTTTGAAATGATTTATTGTGGTCTCATTTTTTATATATCACAAAAACCTGGCATTTTAACAGGGATGTGTACACTTTTTATATCCACTGTATATGGGTGAAATTCTAAGAAATGTTGTATAAATAGACTTTAATAATTAACTAACAACTACTCATCACATTTCTTTTTCTGTTTAAAAAGCTTTGTTTTTATAGTAGACACCACTGCAAATAGTTATTTAGCTGTTTTTATTATTGCTGTTTTAGATGTGTATATTTGTTTTATAATATTTCTATTATCGTATATTAATGTTTTGTTGTTAAAATTTTCAATAAAAACAATTGAGAAAAAAAATACATACATGCATTTTGTTGTCAAATTACAAATTATATCTCAAACATATCCCTGATATCAGGGGATATCCCTGTTCTAAAGTCAAAATGTATATTTGACCACTGCACTGCCTCCAAATATAGGTATGAGAAGGGTGGTGAATTGGAGTTAATAAACAAGGACAGGCTTATACATTATTTATTTATTCATTGCATTTGTTAACCAGGAAAGTCTACTGGGCTTATAAAGAGCCCATTTTCAGTGGAGGCCCGGGGAGAAAAGCTCCACATTAATTACATACCAAAGTAAATAATAATAATACATATAACAGAGTGATATGAGCAGTACATTCACATTTTAAGAAGAAAAAAATAGCAAAAATAGAGGTAATGATTACAATCAGGTATAAATGTGGCAGTAAAAGATGACAAGTATTTAAATAATACATGAGAAATGTTTTTGTAGAGTATTACTAGAGTGAGTTGACTATAGGGTAGAAAGGAGGTAGCAGCAGGGCTATAGGAAGAAAGAGTCAGGTTAAAGAGGCAGCAAGAGATCAGTACGGTAGAGAGAAGGAGAGGAGATATTTGTTATAGAATAGTTGCAGTTGAGATTAGAGAGAGAGAAGTCAGGAGCTGGGGTTATATGTTGGGGTACAGGAGCATAGCCAGTGGGAGGAGAGATGTAATTTGAAAGATTTTTTTAAATGAGCCAGGGTTGCTGATTGTCGTGAGTGATGGAGGGAAGTTACTCCACAACTTGGAGACAGTATGAGAGTACATTTAATTGACAGTGTTAACATATTCCACATTCATTTTTCAGAACTATCTCACTATGTTCAAAGCTTTACACTTAAAACTGTAGTAAAAGAGCTGCTGTTGGCAGAGCACTATAGATAATGGAGCTATTCATAGAAATCTGATCAATAAATGTTATAGTCATTAGCATGTGCAATATACATCTATGCAAATATTTTCAAAACATTTACATAGACATACCAATCACAATTTAATGAGAGCTATCCCCTGCATGGAACTGAACCCACAGTTAGTCAAGATATACACTTTTTGGCTTCTTGCTTTACAAATTGAGTTAACACACAGCACAATACCTTCCTTCTACTTTGTGTGTGTGTGTGTTGATATTCTTGTGGATAACAGATAAATATGCAAACAACTGACACCTCAATGCTATAGGCTTTCATACTCCACACAACTGCTAAATAGCATCAAGCTTTACATTGTAGAACATATGAGTAGATACTCAGGTCTGCAATGGCCTTGTGTTAAACAAATGTGATTTTAATAATACTGTGCATTTTATAAAGCAGGACGGACTAAGGGATGTCTGTATTTGTTACCTTTCACATATACACAAGTAGACTGTGATACTCTGAAAGTATTATGGATAATGGAAAAACACATAGTCATCAGTGGCCTGGGAGCTAGAGGCATCAGTGATACACTACCATACTGGATGTGTGAAATTATGCACTTATAAATTGGAAAAAGAAACATCTAAAATGTTTAATAGCATATACACGATAAACATTATTAAACAAATAAATCCCATGGGACTCAAACCCATAATTAAAGGGAGAAGAGTAACCTTGCCTTCTTAGTTACCCAGATGAGCTGATTGTCAGAACAGCTACATAACGGGTTTAAAAAGCATATATCTAATATATAGGGTGACAGTTATATCTTTGATTTCCATAGTAATGTACAGGTATACTTAGGATTGTGACAGTTACTGCTGGCATCCACAGGCTATCTCTGCACCTCAGAGACCCTCAGATGAAGATCCTCAGCATCCATTCGATGCAAGTCATCATAGTGGCAAACCTGCACTCCAGTCCTGTAGATCTCAGTATGATGTAGATGCTCCCTCATAATCCAGTTCCAGATGTTGATCATCGCAAAGTTCCATGGCACAGCTCTCTTGCGATGCTCCACTCCAGCATAGATTGTCAGCATCTGGGTGGTCTCCTCTTTGGTCCAATTGGTTGCCTGGACATGCTGAAGCGTCCTGGAAGTAGCCATCTTGATGATAATATTGAGAAGATCGGCAGGTCAGAATTCAATAAACTGCTCACTGAGGTCGCACTCTGATCTATAAATGCATGAAAGTCACAATTTAAAAGTGGAGCTTATGGGATGATATCAGATCATTGGAAGATAATTGGTACATGCTACACATGGTCCTGTTTAATGATACCTATTGGGTATTTGCATGGCGCACATTCCTGTAACGCTGAGCTATTGGTTTATGCTCCAAATTTCAAGAATTTATATGGACGTGTGCAAATGGGATTCCAAAACCTTGAATTTTAATGAACCTCTTTAATTATGTATGGCACAAATAGGACTTAAAAACTGTTTGTACACAGTGAGTATTACTTTCAGGTATACCTGACTCACGGGTAACTGGAAAAGTAATTTTGCATGTGCTAGCATTGTGTGATGGGATATGCTTCTCTACTTATAGACCTATGTTATCATTACTGCTTAAAATTGTGTGTGTATATGCTTAGATTGATGCATTTATGGAAAAATGTATGCAATACAAAAACTGCATTTGACTTACTGAAGGGGTGTAGGACTGACCTGTATGCATACAGGTGGGTACATCTGCATCACTAACGAGCAATGATTCCACATATGCACTTGTACAGAAATATGTAAAGAGCACCAGTGAACAGTAGATAAGGACGCACTAACTAAAATCTGTATATATTGCTGGTGTCTCTGTACAGTTTCTGGTATATGTACAGAAACATACAGATTCTGACTTTATTTGTACATTGCTATGTGGTATGTAGTTGTAGTTATGGATATTTATTCACTAATGATTATTAAAACATATACTATAAATATTGCCTCAATAAAACTATATCCATGTTTATGTGTGTTTAACCATGCACTGTATGTGGTATGCCTACAGATATGGAGGTTTTCCACTGTTTCCATTAAGCTGTTCAATTAATAATGTACACATAATGCTATCCTCGTTAGCAGAGAGTAACTGCTCACTTTTGATTGTGTTGATATAAGTAATCATGTATAACAGTTCAGGTTAATATGACTGTTTTTTTTTTTACACAGGTTGTCTGTTTAGGCTCTAGTTGCATTATAGATATTGACAATACAAGAGGTATGTAATAGCCATCAAACATGTTTGTTTTATATATATATATATATATATATATATATATATATATATATATATATATATATGTTATGTGTAGTATGTTAATGTGAACTGCATACAGAATGTGTGGATTGTGTGGCATAATGCTGTTGTGGTTGGACTCTCACTGCTGTGATATCCTCTGTAATGGGTTCAAATCTCACAGACTGCTTCTGCATATATCACAGGTTATGTTGTTGTTCCAAGTATTATGTTTTCATATCACATATGTTGTTTTATATGTACCAGTATTATATGGGTCAGGAACTATTTCCTAGAATTTAGCAGTGCACAGGAATGCAGAGAGGGTAAATTGTCATAAGCTGTCAACATAATCATATCCATATGTGGGTCCCCACAATAATCTAACCATGTGCATATAACTGTCTTCCAAAAGGCAAACAGACCTAAAGGTGACAATTTTTCATACAGGAAAATGAAATTATAATAGATGCTCTGCACCAACATGGATGGAGACTCCTTGGATGGGCAGGAAATATATTGTGGAGGAATGAAGTGCAGAGTGACCTCACCAACATAATTAATGCTGTGGGAGATTACAGTAATTCCTGAGAGGGGTGTCGCCGACAGTGCTCTGATGATCCTTCATGCAGCCAACAGGGTAGACAGGTATGAGAGGTTGAGGTTTGCCACCGGTGGTGGCCCACCATTGATACCCCCAGATGAAATCACACAGTTTCCCGCATCATTTCATAGGGTGAGTAGGGAGCACAGCATACTAAAGGGTGGGATAAAAGCAGGTGTTCCAGTCCACACATGCATTTATTTCTTTACATAACATTGTTACATATAGAGTACCTCAGTAGAGATTGTTGTTGCAGACATATTCATGTGTTGTTATTTTTATGTTGCAGCAGCAGAATTGCATCATGCACATGGGTCCACACAGGGTGATGAGGACCAAAGTAAGTAAAATGACATGTTGCCACACACCTTCAATACATACATGACAGTACAACCAACATGTGCAATGTTGTCTGAATTCATTTGCACTGGGCCATCCATTTCAGCACAACAGCAGGACACAACAGGTGAGTGTCTCCATATACTGTTACTGTGACCATTTCTTGTTATTGCCTCTGGTCATGCAATTGTTGTATACTACCATACTGATATTGCTCCTGACATTGTAACCTATAGGTACATCTTCTGGAGACATAAGCCATATAGGTGCACCTACAGACACACCAGGGATGGTTCCCCACCATGTTCGTAGGTTGCAGCACTGTGTATCATAACTGTGTTGTATGAAATTAATGTCACTGTTTTTCTACACAGGAGCATCTAGTAAACAGGTCCATCACAGGTGGCATCAGTATCACCACATCTTGTTACTTTGGTCTATATGTCATCATGCGCCTATGCCAGTGTCTGCATACACGACTGTTTGCTTTGTCTGTGTTTTCCATTGCAGGATCTGGATTACAACAGACAGACTCACCACATTGGGAGGGTGCTATTACTTCTGTTTTATACATATCACTGATGTTACTCGTGTCATTTCCTTCATTAATACAGTGTCCTTCAACTCCGGCATAGGACAGTCACCACTGGCATCTCAGCGACCAACTGGTATGTGTATATACTTACTGTGTGTTTTGCCTCAGTTGGAATGATACAAGCTGGTAAGTATGTTATTAATAATTGATAGAAAAGAAACCAACAAGTAAATCCAAAAAACGGAATGGAGTCCACTGGCAAGTATACACCAATGCAGAATAGTAAATACAGTCCTTTATTAGAATAAAAACGATTATCAGTATTCACCAACGTAAAATAATAAGCACTTTCTTCTCCAATTATGCAATTCAGGAGACTTTATCAAACCTAAAAAGTCTCCTGAATTGTATAATTGGAGATGAAAGCGCTTATTATTTTACGTTGGTGAATACTGATAATCGTTTTTATTCTAATAAAGGACTGTTTTTACTATTCTGCGTTGGTATATACTTGCCAGTGGACTCCATTCCATTTTTTGGATTTACATGATATTAATAATGCTGTATTTATGCCTTTGTTTCCCTACAACAGTTGCATTTCACCCCTTGCCTCTAAGGACAGATTCCCATGAGGACATGTCAGGTTTGTCTTATGTTTGTATTTCTTACATATGTCATATATGTTGCATATGTAGCATAATTGACAACTCCCTGTTATTCAGATTCCATAGGCCATATCCAGATAATACCTCCTGGTATGTCATTATTACCTGTAACATTGTGGTGATAAATATGTGGCATATGTCAGTTATCCAGCATGTGATATAAGCATGTTTACCTGACCTGTGTCATCTGTCTCTTCTTTTAGCTGATCCACTGCCTTCATCCTCCATTAGCTCATCCATTGATCTTAACGTGGGATCTGATGTGTCTCAGTATGGTAGCATGGTACCTGGCACACAGGACACAGATTTCATGATATAAACTGGCTCAGATGGTGACAGTCATGTGGATGAGACTGTAGCCTCAGATGTGGAGGAAAACTTGTCCAGCCATTCTGACAATGTGGAGACATAAGATGGTGGACAAGATGATGCCCATGAACCACAGCCCCATACTGAGTCTGCTGATGACATTGACACTTTCCACTACACAGCAAAACTGCCCAGCACAGCACATGTAGGCATGTAGACGGTGTACATGGGCACTTATTAGAGTGTGCCATCTATTCCTATAAGTCAATGAATGTTCCTAGTGATGTGTTGGATCTGGCATTCGTGCACTTGCCTGTGACATGGATCATGTTGCACACTAGCTGGTTGCACTGCATGAAGGACAGGAGTGTAGACATGGTGAGGTTATGGCAGCAATGGCTGCACAGACTGAAAGCAAGTTATCTGTGGCATGGTCCGTTGAATTCCAGGTTACAAATGTACTATATTAGTGCCACAGTATGAACAGGTTTCTGCATGTCCTGACTGTGTTTAGCCAATGACAGTTCTCAGCAGACCAACCCTTGCCCATCTGGCATCTATGTCTATACTGCAATGTGTGCACACATCTTCTCCAGGCCACTCCACTGTAAGCCTAGCAGTCATGACCAGACTGTTAACTTGCACCCATGTTCCTTCTCACAGTGTGTCCCCACATGCTGGCATTACTCCATCAGTGTCATCTGTGGAGCCACCCAGACTGAGTGTTTCCATACATGGTAGGGGCAACCAGGACTATGCTGTGAGCTATCAGCATGGGTGCCCTAGACAGTGTTAGTCTAACACTGACAGTTGATCCACTCTTTCCGATAGTGTTAGTCCCCCCCATGGCGATGATGATTGATGTGTAGACCAATGACAATATCATCTGTCTGTGGTTGTTGTGAAGTTTGATGACACGGGAGTCTGATGTTTTTAATAACCACAGGTGACTCCATTTAGTATGTGATACTTCATCCATACTTTATATTGATATATGTTGCTTGTGATATTGACAACAGTTCTGTAGTACATAGTTTCTTGCTTGCATCATGTGATATTGGAAAGATAGGAATGGGTTTCACAGAGGTATATACTTTGTTGTCTGCCATACACACATACACCACTATGAGTCTGTATGCATACCTGTGTCACTTGTGGCCTGAGCTGATGGTCCATATCATATCATGATAGAGTTGTATATGTTCATAGTGTTATATGTTAGAACTGTGTTGTTATGTCTAATGCTCAGTGTGTACATCTACTGGGTAATTTCCATTGGGTGCAATCTGTGTTGCTATGGTGGGCAGCACCTGAACATCAGTGTTTAGTGTATGTACTTCTAAATGTGTGGCTTGTCATGACTCAAAGGTGTGTGCGTCAGATAAGGCCTTTTGCCTGAGCCTAAACTTGTGGTCACATCCTCAGTCAGTCTCACCTGTTTCTTCTGACCCCTGAGTCCTCCTCTGATAGCTGCAGAATGTCATCTTCAGCCATCTGGGGTCCTTAGGCTAGTTCACCTACACCTGCAACAGGAAGACTGCCATTTTTTTGTTATCATATTGTGTAGCATTGCACACACAGTTATCATCTGTGCTACCTTTTCCAGATATGTATTGCAGTGCACCCCTGGATGTGTCAGACATCTGAACCTGGCTTTCAGTATACCAAAGACGCACTCTATGGTATTTCATGTTGTGGCATGCACTCTATTGTAGGCCTCCTATGCAGGGTTGGAAGGTTCTCTGTATGGGGTCATTAGCCATGGCTTAATGGATAACCACAATCACCTATTTTAGTGAGGAAAAACACATATGTTGTCATAATGAATAATGCTGACAGGGATGTATTTAGCTTACATCTTAGCTGTGTTCCTGTACGTACCCAGTAGTATGCCCTCAGGTATTTCACCTTGAAGGAAAGCAGCCCTCAGACCACTTTCCCTCTATATGGCAGCATCCTGGACACTTCTGTGGTGTACTGCCATGATATTTGTTATTCTGCTATCTGCACACACCACCTGGCAGTTCAAGAATGGCCACACCTTTCTATTGATGTATCTTTCTGCTTCTGGATGCATGGGGGGTCTTAATAGGGATGTGGGTGCAGTCTGTTGTACCGAGAACATGAGGGAAGTTTGCAATGTTATAGAAATGGTGCATGACAACTCGCTGCTGCATGGGTGCATATGGAAAGTATATGTGTTCATCTACATTGGTGCACATTGCTACCAGGAACTGTGTGAGGATACGACTGGCAGCTGTCTATAACACTTCTACGGCATCTCCCACATGTCACTGGAATGTTCTAGATGCCTGTACACCTAGGCTCAGACAGACTTTTGTTTCAAGATGTATGGGGTTGCCTGGCAATGTCCGTACAGTCATTTGTGGGGTACATATGTTGCACAGCCTGCTCCAGCTATCTGTGTAAGTAGTACACGTCAATGATTTCTTGATCTGGAGTTGGCTTAGCTGAAGCCTGGCTCTCTGTCTTGCTGACGGCCTTCTAATATGCACAGTCAGATCCTCCATAGCTTACAGCATTTTTTGGTCGATTGTTACAGATTCCACAGGATTAGCTTCTTTTCTTTGCATTGCAGTATGGCATTCACTGAGGATTTTGGAGAGTCAGTGATACACTTTGTTACTATCAAGTTGTGTTGGGTGTATACAATGTGTTTCGGATTCCAATGGGCATGCAAGGCATCTGTAATTATCTTACACACAAAATAAATAAGTACCCAGACTGCTTGCAGAGTGCCTTCTGAAACCGCATCCGCAGCTGGTGCACTGAAGTCTTCTTCTGGTGTGCTGCTCTGTCTGCAACTAGCTTTTGGAATCTGGCCCTAAGAAAAGCTGTAGACATCCAGAATATAATTCATGATTAGTCTGACAACATTATTAGCGTTCAGGTGTTACTGTAGAGTAATGCATATGGGCTAAGAGTAAGGACAATTATAATTCATTAACTATAATTTTGTCAGAGTTGTACACAGGACAGTTATAACCCAAAAAACACAAGCCTGAGCAGTATAGCTGCAAATCAAATGTATGCTACCCAAAGACAAATACTTCCAATATCTACATAAACAAAATAACAAAATTAACATTACTGGAAATGAGGGCAAACCTAGTCTTACTCCATCTATTATATTCACAACAATGTGTCCAATGGGACATAGAGGAAGGTACAATATACAGCTAAACCATAAGTCACTAGCATCCAATGTGCAACTATGTACTACATTTAGCAGTCTGAGTCACCATTAAGTTACCATACTCCATTTACAGCAACCACTGAACAATGTTAGCATAAACATTTGCAGTAGAGCCTGGCTGCAGGCCATTGTAGCCACTCATAATATCCCCACAGATGCTTGCTATACTTATAGCCTTGTCACTGTACCAGTTAATTTGAACCATAGAGCATAGTCCTGCATTTCTCCTTTCACTTCATTTCAATACAGTCCAACAAAATGAAACAGTAATCAAAGCATCCAAGTAAACATGGTCTGGTTTGTAACCAGATACACAAACAATGGATGTTGTACACAAATGGAGAAAACAGTTCATAAACAGTCATAGCATACAGAAACCAGTAAAAATAGCTAAAGTTTGGCCCGCACAAGGCTGTCAACCACTGCCATTCATCTCCATAGTGTTGAACCAGTCTGTCTCCTGTCTGCCAACCTGTAATCATATTATGTTTAGTGTACAGACATTACCCAGATAAATTACCACATAATCATGTAGCCATTTAGGGAGTCATCACTTCTGTTTCTGATAAAGGCTTAAATAATTATATTTTGTATCCTGTCATACACAAATATTTTCCACCAAGCAAACATTAATTCAAATGTTTTTAAGTCATACTCTGCTCTGAACTTTGCCATACTTACACCTACTAAAAACAGGGAGATTATAACACATCCTATAATAAATTACTCTATTTAACTATCAGACTAGTCACCAGTCAACTGTTAGTCATAACTAGTAGTAACTAATATAGGTATAAGAAGCATTAATGTCTAATGTTGTGAAATACATTTACTATCTAACTATGATTCTATAATCTCAAAACTACAGCTAACCATAATTAATTAGAAGTTCTGCAATGAGGCAACAAAATAAGATCATTTAAAATTTTCTCCATTTCCTAACCTGCAAACCTCTAACAATATGTAGTTTGATAAGTCTTCCCCAAAGTTTAAACTTAATGTAATATAGTTCACAAAACAAATCTATTTTATCTGCTTTTATTTTTATTAAAGTGTTATAGTTTATCCTGTCATGTTACCTGGTGTATGTATGTATGTATATATATATATATATATATATATATATATATATATATATATATATATGTGTGTGTGTGTGTGTGTGTGTTATTTAATGTAAAAGAACCTGAGGTACTATAATGCTCTTATTTTTATGAACAATAATCACTCTGGTTTCTTGGTATCTCAGTAGAAGGCTACATACTATACCTCAATATGCAGGATTTACAATTAAGGAGCCATACATTTGGCATAGAGGGACAGAGTCCTGACTGAGACCCAGATGACCCAAGTTCAATGAGCAATTCAGATGCTGGAGGAGCTGGATAGGGCATGGGATGGAAAGGCCTTACCAGCTCACCCACTTCAGGAGGGAGGGAGATCATTCATGCCCAAGCCTACATACACCCTTTAAAATAACCCTAGGGTGTCAAAACTTGTCAGATACATTTGGGAAGCATGGCTAGGCTTAGATAGGCTGCCTGAGTTGTTAGCCTAGAAATAGTCTCTATGAATCTCATACCTTTCAACCTCTTAGAGCAATAAATCTGGACAAAGCCATGAATAAAAGTGGGACAAAGGCCCAAAAAGAGGGACAATTTTTAAATATTGCTCTTACAGACTTAGAAAGTTGACAGAATAATAGGTTTTGCACTAGCATGACTTTTCTGAAGGGTATGAAATCTGAAACTCAGATGTCTGTTATAAATTTTCTAACTTCTGTCTTTAATGATTTGCCACTAATTTGCTGGAAAACTACAATTTTATGAAAAAGAGGCCAAAAATGTGAGACAAAAATCCAGACATTCTGCAAAAATATGCACAGTTGAGAGGCATGATATGACATACATTTGTGGAGCAAGGCTAGGCTTAAGAAGGCTCCCTGGGGCCATTAGCCTAATAGTCATTTAGAAATACATCATCCCTTTTTTGCACATGGGGTCAGGGTGTCACTTCCTCAGTGGCAATTTAGAGCCAAGGTTTATACCATTTGGTGGCTAGCCCTGCCGTGGTAGTTCTTCGACAGCACACACTCACACCTATGGCCAGTTTTAGTGTTCAATCCAACTACTTCATATCTTTGGACTGTGGGAGGAAACTGGAGGACACAGAGGAAACCCACATGACTGACATGCAGACTCCACACAGAAAGCATCCCACCAGAGAATCGAACCAGGGAAACCTCTTGCTGTGAGGCAATAACACTAATTGCTGCACCACTGTGCCACCCTTATCATCTGTAATCGTCTATAAATATGAGAGACATTTCTGCCTGCAATATGACATGTCCCAAAGTGATGAGGATGGTGCTGCAGTTGCTCTGCAGATTGATGTTAGTATTTCAGTATTGAAGGGGGGGGGCTGGAGATAACTGATGCTATGTGCAATTATGTGTATGACTTCATTAGCTTTGCCCACTTTGGGCATACAAATAAAAATCCTCTTAGGTACACAACAGTCTACATGATACTACTGGCTGCTCCTCTCCACTTCCCCCTTCCCAACCTACTACTATAACCATGCCAACCCTAGGGGATAATACTAAAGCTATTTAAATGAAAACTGGTGCATCAGAGCAGCTGGTGGTCAGCTGGAGAGCATGCAAAAAGGGAAAAAGAAAAGAATACAAGACAGAAGAAGATAGCAGACACTTCGCTCATCCATTTGAATTATGCATATCATGCACACAGTCATAACATCACTTATTCAAGGTAAATCGATACAGTAACCTTCCCCTAGCTATGTTCTCTTTTCAGGATCAAGAAATTGAAAGTAAACCATAATGACTACATTTATTTTAAGACTATTATGAAATGAAAAGTTAACCTTGCTCTAGGAAAATAAGCAAGAAAATTAGACTTACACTGAAAATAAGGGGGTCTTGGCATTTATTTAACTTCTGAATGTGAATGGGATATTTTTCATCAAATCACAGTTAAACAAAATTTCTAGAATTTCCACCTTACATGGTATAAGAATCCATCTTACTAATGAAGCCATGTTTTCAATAAAAGAATAGTAAATAACATCTACATATGTAGGTAGGGCGGGGGGGGGGGATTAAACATTGCAATTCCAATTCCAGAAACCTTTAATCTGATGAGAATAACACTGGACAAGTTACGGCATACTGGAAATATAATGTGAAAGTCAACTATTACCTGTGACTTCATGTAAATCTGCTAAACATCTTTGAAGCTATTAAAGTGCAAAAATTTTTTTATTGTAAATTTGCTTTTAGAGGTCTCAGTGGACCAATTCCAGACACAGCTTGGGTGAAAAAAAATCACAATGGGTATAGATGCAAAAGTAGAAGTTATATAAAAAATGATACAGAAGTATAACACGGGTGGATACAAATGCAAGGTGTACACTGATTTACAATAATGTGGCTGCAACCGTTTAATCATTCTAGAATGCCTAATAACCACAGGTAACAATGTATATCTTTAGAGTATGATCTGGAGCTTTGGACTGGTTACATGACCTGCTCAGAATTATGTAGTGTGAAAATAAAGAACGCTGGAAATAAACCTGCTCTATAGGATGTAGTGTGTCCACACCCCATTATTTAACCACTGTAGCACTCTTGTCAGTTTAATCTGAGATACAGCTCGGAAATAAGGAAGTAACTCTGAGACAGAACTGATTTTATTTTATTTTTGTATTTGTTAACTATTTAAGTGGCAAATTTGTGGTCAGCAAACAGGAAATAGATCTGAAGATATTCATATAAAATGAATTGAATATGGCCATACAATGTGACAAAACAGGAGGAGACACAGTACGAAAGTGAAGTATCTAAAGAAGTATGGACCAGTAGAAAGGAAAATAACACCATTAATTTATGTCATTTTTCTTCTGGAGTTCTGTGCCACTGCAAAAAAAAAAAAAAACATTCCTCACCAGTTCTCAAAGGCACTGTATCAGATGTAGCCATTCTTAACTACAGAAAAAAATAATGAATATGAAATACCTACTATAAACCCCCTCAACCAATAAAAAGACAAGTTTCAAATGTACATCAAAAGTTTAAACAAAAACCTGAGTAAACAGTTAATTGCATTTTATCAAACCTGCCATGGTCTAACTTTCAGACTCTGTCCCTACTGCAACTTTTCATTGTCTGTAGCTCTCTCTTGCTCCTGTCCACTCCCCTTTCCCCCCTTCTTCATCACCACATTACACTGTGTGTGTGTCTGATGTAAAATACATGTTTCACGAAGCTGTGATGATGGGATTCGCA
The DNA here is from genome assembly GCF_019279795.1 of Protopterus annectens. Taxonomy (NCBI): domain Eukaryota; kingdom Metazoa; phylum Chordata; order Ceratodontiformes; family Protopteridae; genus Protopterus; species Protopterus annectens. Next base: position 536,391,625 of record NC_056727.1, on the reverse strand, counting down.
GCACATATAGGTACAGTTATCTCCTTCTGGATGTTTCCCAACAGATTCAAGCTCCTAAATCACTTGTTACTTCTTTCTGTATTCTTCACTTTGCGTTATATGCATTTAATGCCTTTTGTGCAATATGCTTCAAACAGCTATGCAACAAAGGCAATATAGACACTGATCATATGATATGCAATGTTCTATAACATCAATAAGGGCAGGTGTTTATGGATGTATGCAAGACAAGTACAAGTTGTCTTACATATTTCACAAGCACATTCAGATTAATAGACTGTCTTGCTGCCTAGGATAATTGTGCATTCTGGGAAGCAAGGTTCATTGATCCGCATGCAGATGGAATACTCTGTGGGAGGGAGTCTATGTAAATTACCTACCTGGTACACTGCCCAGTAACAGTACTTGTGTAGTTTGGATTTATACACATCTGATCTATGCAAGTGTGGGTAGGGGTCCAAAGGTGTTAAGTGTGTGCTGCATTCTTGTAGCATACAGTTGTGCTTCCCAATGGTGTGATTCTGTGTATGGTGAAACAGAGTTGCTTCACCTGTCATAGATAGCTGATGGAGGTACATTATGCTGTGTGTGAATAACAGTGTACATGTGTGTATGTCAATGTGGCACTGCACATGCATCACTGTGTGTCTCTGAGCACTGGGACAGTGTGTGAGTCTATCAGTGTCTGTGCCTGAATGGTTATTGTAAGTGCCAATGCTCACGCTTATATGTGTGTGTGTGTGTGTGTGTGTGTCCTGGTATAGGGAGTCAGTGCCTGTTTGTGTTCCTCTCTGTACCTGCACTGCAGTGCATCATGTAGATGCACCTGGTTTCAATTCTCCAAGTCTTTTGTGGTTTTAGTACCATGATGGGAATGGATCCCGTTCCTAAATCGGAGCAAGATTAAAGTTTATGAAATTGGTATTGTTTTAATCCAAAAGTGCTCTTCACAGCACTTACAGTGTGCCCAGAATCTACTCCTTCTGCAATTCATATGAAGTTAGATGTATTGGTACCATGTCTAAATACGACTGTAAATTATTTTTTATGAGACCTATTTCCCCATTTCTCCTACTACTATTGGAACTGTCTGGGTATCTTTCTTACACATTGCTTTCATTTCTGCCTAAAAATCTTGATATTTTATGACTTTGTCTCTCTGTATGCGAGATGCTTTAATAGCTAGGTGTAGCAATTTCAATGATAAATGCTACTTTTATCTTTTTTTCATGGACTACTATATCTAGTTTTCTCAGATACTTCTATATTGTAACATTTGCATAATCCCCAGTGCAACAGTCTTTCCACATTATTGTGCCTTTCAGTGTACAGATCCTCTGCCATGAGTATATCATACCCAGCAACAAGGTGAGCGACTCTTTCCAATTCTTTTTTACAAAATCTACATTTGTATGTTTCTCCCACATGCTCAATGGACTTTGTAAACCAGCATGTACGTAGTCCACTATATTGTGTTGCCATTAGGTATGTTCAGGCACTGCACTCAGGTATAATAGATAAACTTTCTCAACTAGGCTAAAATAACTAAGAAACCATCCGTGTAGAAAATGTACTCAGGAAATAAATAAAAATCCAGTAATTTATTAATATTAAGCGCTCTCATCTCCTGTAAGAGACTTCATTAGAATACAACTTCCCACATGAAATGACCCATTTAAATACTTTCAATTAATGATATCATAATTAAATCTCATTAATCCAAGGAATTTTTACATAACATTAAAGGAGCCATAACTTGAAGTATTGAATACATACAAAAAACCTGCTAAAATTCCATACACATATAGTATAAACCTACCTATAACAGTAATAAACACAATTCACATTACATATATATATATATATATATATATATATATATATATATATATATATATCCATATTTAAAATTATTTATACATACTACTAAAATCTGTTTTCCCTTTCCAACAACATGGGAGCAATAGAAGCAGTCTCATTTAGACCGGGTGGAAACATTGCAGCTAGCCTAAGCTGCCATTGAGTTTCTCTTTTCTTTAATAAATTCGTCCAATCTCCACCCCTTGGGTTCATTTTAACAATATCCAATATTCCAAACATAAATTTCGCAAACCGTGAACAAGTAAGAGAATGCTTGTATAAAGCACTGGATAATTTGTGATTTTTTATATCATTATTATGTTCATACACACTGTTTTTTAACATACGTTCTGTTTTGCCCACATAATAATAAGTACATGACATACATACTGCCAAGTATACTAATCCAGTGGTATCACAATTTCCCCTCTTGACTATAACTCTACTTTTCAAATCATTACTCAAAACCATACTACCCTGTTTAATAAGATATGGACATTGTGCACACGTCCTACATGGTCTAGTGCTTAAACCTACCACATCAGTCCTATCTATTTTCATTTCAAATATTTTTTTTTCAGGTTTAGACCCATTTTGTTAATAAACATAGGTTTCTCTCCCACTTTGTTAAAAATTTCCCTATTAGTTCTAAAAATATTCCAGTTGGATTCCATCACTTTTTTATATTATTAGTATTACTATTGTACTGCAATGCACAAGTTTTTTCAAACTTTCTGTTCTGATGACCATCCCCAGAATGGTTCACACTTTTAGTAAAACCCACCCCCGGAAGTTGTTTATAAAAAACACCCCATTTAACATATACTTCATTCAAAATTTATTCCACTAAATACTTGGGGTGTCCTCTATCCTGAAACATACTAGAAACCTTCTCTAATTCAGGGCCCAGATCTTCGAAATGTGAAGTCATACAGCCACCCTGATGGCCTAACCCTTAACAATACTTTTCTTTTGTCTCATGGGGTGATTGCTTTCAAAATGCAAATATGCATTGCAAAAAGTATCCTTTCTATATATTTTTCACCTAAAAACATCAATTCCTTTAGAAATATAGGTATCTGAATAATGTATACCTTTGCTATCATACTGATATGTAAAATCCAAAAAATCTGTACTGAAATTCAAATATACTGAATAAACCTGGGGATTTCAAACTCACTACCCTCCCAGAAGATAAAAATGTCATCCAAATAACGTACATATAACTTGACACTACCCCAAAAAGGACAATTTATTACGTATTGATTTTCCCAACCCAGAAGAAACAAATTAGCATACACAGGTGAGCATACTATCCCCATGGCCACACCCTTGATCTGTTGATAGTACTCTCCCTCAAACCATAGGAAGTTATTGCCTAAGACTATACTCATTTCACAGCCTAGTGTAGCCATGCCATGTTCTAATTCGGATTCCTGAAATAATACCTGTTCAAACAACATGAGGCCTTCCCCTTTGGGAATACTAGTGAACAAATCTTTAACATCTACTGTTAAAAAGATAATATTCTCTGTCCATAACTTTTTCTTTATTAAACCCCAAATTTCCCAAGAATCCTTAACTAGATGAGGGGGGGGGGGTCTTATCAATAACAAGTTGTACACAGGAATCAAGTAGGACAGCCAAAAGGTGAATTTTAGAGCCCCTAGCTGCCACAATAGGTCTAAATGGTGGTTTAAAAAATTTTTATTAATCTTAGGTATGCCGATAAAAAAACGGTATCACAGGGTCCCTTCTATACAAAAAATCATATAATTCAGCATCTATTCTTCCATCTAGCAGGTATTCCTCTAGAAATTAATCAATACTAGAATGGGAAATATTTATTTGATTTCTAGAAACACCCAAATAAGTGGTCTTGTCAAAAAGTAAATTCTGCATCTTGTTTAAATAATCTAAACTTTTATATAACACCACCCCTCCCCCTTTGTCTGGAACCATGACACAAATCTATTGGTCCTTCCTCAAATCCAACAAGATGTTATACTCTCCCTCTGTTAAGTTACTCTGTCTCCTGTTGTAACCCTGAGCCATGCCATAAATATCTTCCAAAACCAGATTTTCATATGTTTCTACTAAGGGGTGCAGAGGTGGGTTAGAAGTACTTCTTTTTTTTAGTTAAAGAAATGGGTTTGTTGGAACTCACTATATTTTCATTTTCCTTATGACCCAACATGATTTCAAAATGTAATTTCCTGGTATACATCTTCAGGTCAAGAATATTGTCCACTAATTTATCCTTGGAAGAGACAATGAACTTTATTCCCTTAGAAAATAACTGAAAATAATCATCCGTGATATTTCCATCTGTAAAATTGTATATAGTAAACCCATCCTTTGTTTTCACAATGTCCTGCCTTGGTATGCTAATTCCTCTATCTGTCCCCATTGGGGTATACATGCCTCCTCGGTAGGTAATAACTTTTGCTGTATTCCCCCTTTTCTGTGTAGTGCTCTGCTAGTCTCTCCAAGCGTCTGACTCCCCCATTTCACCATCCATGTTCCAAGTCTCACCACTTCTGACTACTTCATTATAACTTCTGAAATTCCTACCTTCTTCACCATAAAAAACATAACATTTGTTGTTAATTAACTTAGTAGGATATACTTGTTTATTTAAATAACTTTTCTGGTCCCTATCCAGCTTTAATTTTTTTTCTTTTGAAAAATGCTATAACATCTTTTTTCCACTTTGTCCAGCACTTTGAAATACATTGCATTGTACTGAAAAAACAACAAATCAGTTTTAATTTTGTTATCCAAAACATCTACCTCCTTAGTTATCACATCCATCTGCTTTTCATAATAAAATATTGTTTTTCTAAGAAAGTTCAAACCTACTTCCTCAAAAAATTGTACAAAATTATCAACAATTTCTTCATTATAAGTCACACCAAAGGGGAATTTGTACAATCTTAACCCCTGTGGTACAATTTTCAAACTAATACACTGGTTCAAGTAGGCAATGTCCATTTGTAATGTTTTTAGTTTGAATAATCTCTTTTCAAGCTGATAAATCAAGTCCTTGAGGGAGCATGCTTCTGCCACTTCACTTTCACTAGCACACTCTATTAGAACACCTTCATCTGAAAAGTTAAACTGTTTACTTAAAATGCTAGAAAATTTCACATTAACATTCACTTGACCTGGTCCCTCTTCACCCCACCTTCGCGAGGTATCAGAACCACCATTTACAGTATTTTTACTATTACCAGCAAAATGTTTGTTGTAATTAAGAGTACCTTGCACCAGACGACTGCTGCCCATTGAATTGGAACAATTGAACACTCCTTGTTGATTTAAACGAATGTCCTGAGGTGGAGAAGTCGAAAAGGTTGAAGAATTAAGCAAATTGTGGCTCCGTATCTCAGAAGCCACAGACACTTCCTGCTGCAGTCCCGGATCAACCCCCATGTGACCCGCACAACCAATAGCATTGTCATTTGCTCTGAAATCACCAGGAGGGTGATTTTGGAACATACCTGAGTACTCATAGAACCGTGGCTATTGGGATGTAAATGGGACTGTGTACCCATAAAAGACTGCCCAGCGGCTTGGCACAAACAATTTTTCTTCTGAGTAAAAAGCTCAATCACTTTGGTAAGCTCCCCTTTCAACTGAGAGACTTCCAACCTTAGCTGCTTCACCTCCGCTTTGGCCTCTTCGGCAACATCAGTCCCAGACAGGTTAAAAAAATCCAAAGTATCCATTTAGCCCAGAATATGGATGGTATAGGTGTGCAAAACGTATAACAAACACCAAAATCACCACACCAAATATGAACTACACAAATGTTACTAAAATAACTAAGAAACCATCCCTGTAGAAAATGCACTCAGGAAATAAATAAAAATTGAGTAATTTATTAATATTAAGTGCTTTCATCTCTTGTAGGAGACTTCATCAGAATACAACTTCCCACATGAAATGGCCCCCATTTAAATACTTTCAATTAATGATATCATAATTAAATCTCATTAATCCAATGAATTTTTACATAACATTAAAGGAGCCATAACTTGAAGTATTGAATACATACAAAAAACCTGCTAAAATTCCATACACATATAGACATATAGTATAAACCTATCTATAACAGTAATAAACACAATTCACATTACATATATATATATATATATATATATATATATATATCTATGAGAGAGACAGAGACATATTTAAAATTATTTATACATTTTACTAAAATCTATTTGCCCTTTCCAACAACATGGGAGCAATAGAAACAGTCTCATTTAGACCGGATGGAAACATTGCAGCTAGCCTAGCATCGATTCATATGTTACCAGATAGGTAGCAAAGTGGCTCACTGATAGAACCCACCTAGTCAAAATAGGGGAAGCCACCTCAAGTTGTAGCCCCATAACAAACAGTGTACCCCAGAGATTGGTCCTGGGACCTCTGCTGTTTGGGATATACTTCTCAGAGGTGCAAGCCAAATCTAGTGGGCTATGGCTGACCAAGTTTGCAGATGACTGCAAGATGGGTGCTGTCATCAATTCCCCTAGTGATGTGGACATCCTCCAAGAGGGTCTCACCCAAACAAATGACTGGTTCCAGAAATATGGTCTCAGACTGAATGCCAAAAAAGCATCATCATCCCTTTTGGGGAGAACGACATCCCCACAAATTATCACATTGATAATAAGGCACTAAGCACACAATCAGTCGTGAGGGACTTGGGCACCCAGGTTGATAGCAAACTGACTTCTGACCACCGTATTGCCTCTGTTGTAGGGAAAGCTTTCTACATGGTCTACCTCATTAGTATGGGTATCTCATCCAGGGACAAGGTGGTCATAACATCCCTGTATTCTTCTCTTATAAGACCCAAGACTTCAATTATGAAAATATTAACATAAATATGAAAATATGTGTAATAAGTGGCAAACAGTGATTAATTTCTCTACTGCAGGACATCTTAGATTAACAATCTTAGTGTCATTTTGTTAATTACTTCTTGCCCTTTCTAATGCTTCCTATTATTATCTGGTAAATCACTTTTTAGTTAAAGAAGCCAACTCCATCCCCCACACCTAAAAGGTCTGTTTGCCATAAGTAACTGTGGGTATAACTCAAAGAATACAAAAAAAGGTACTATAGGTTTGAATGAGATATACATTCCTGCATCAAATCCTATCCTAATCAACATGAGAATTTCCAGGAGATCTCTATACTTGCCACTATTTTTATGGCTTTTCCACATTTCTTTCCTTCCCATCTGATACTTTTCCTTGTATTCTTTTTGTTTTTTAGCACATTCAGTTGCTGTCTGATTTTTGTCTAATTCTGGTTTGATTTCCATTACCACTTGACAGGTGAATGCTTCTACTAAGCAGAGAGGTCATCTTAGACTGCCTCTTCTCATGTTGGAAAACGTTCACTATATTTGGATCCAATGAGGTCAGCAGATAAGTATGCATAACTATAACTGCAGGTCTATACATGTAATCAGTTTTGAGAAGGCCTATGTCTCCTTCAGAGTGTGAAATATATAATCTTGGTCTACACTGAGTTTTAGATATCATTTGATAAACATGAAACATTTTTCTTCTTTTCCTGTCCAACTGATCCAATACGTTTGAGACCAGTCAATCACACTAAAACTGTAAGTTAAAACAGGAAGAGCAAATTGGTTTATACCTTATACTTTATTTCTAGATGTCAGGGCTGCTTTTAATATCAGTATCAGCCTTCTGAAGTATTCCTTACTGAGTTTTATTTGCATTTGTTCATGTTTTATTGCTGATCCTTCAGTTCCCATATATTTACACACTCATTCCTGCTCAAATTTCTTTATGTCACATTCCTGTCCTACACTGATATTTTCTTGGTACTGCAACTTTCCTGCTTTACATATTGCTTTTGCACATTTACCAAGATTAAATGTCATTCTTATAGCATCCGAGGAAGTTTTAACCACTTGCAGTTGTGCTTTCAACTCCTTATCTGGTGAACTATACAGTTTGAAGTCATCCCCTAAAAGTAGATAAGAAATCTTTCTGCAAGTTTGTTTCCTGGTAGCCAAAATGTAACCAAGACCTCATCTGTTAAGTAAACAGCTTAATGGGCTAAGGGCAAGACAAAACAGCATTGGTAACATACAATCACCCTGGAATATTCTCCTTTGAATTTTTATCCCTGGAATAATAATTTGCCCTTTGTTATGGCTTAATTGCAAAGTGGTTCGCCACTGTTTCATGGTTACTATAATGTAATTGATCAATGTAGGATGTATTGTATACATCTGTAAGCACTCCTTTATCCATGAATGTGGGATGCTGTCAAATGCTTTTTTGTAATCTTTCCATTCTGAACTTAGAGTCTTCCCTGTTTTGCAATTCTCCATTATGGCTTTATTTAGCAGCAAATGATCCTTTGTTCCATATGACTTTCTTTTGTTACCTTTTTGTTCTACTGACATGATTGAGTTTTCTTTTAAATGACTATAAAGTCTGTTTGCATCCATTCCAGTACATATTTTGTCTATTGTTGGAAGGCAAGTTATCAGTCTAGAGTTTTTTAGGGTGACTTAGGCATGGGCATGTTGGTGAAGGGAACAGAGGGGATGAGGAAGTGATGGGTAGGTATGGTGTTAAGCAAAGGAATGCAGAAGGTCAGATGGTAGTGGATTTTGTGAAAAGTATGGACATGGCTGTGATGAATAAGTATTTTAACAAGAGGGAGGAGCATAGGGTTACATACAAGAGTGGAGGAAGATGCACACAGGTGGATTATATCTTATGTAGAAGGGCCAGTCTGAAGGAGATTGGAGACTGTAAAGTGGTGGCAGGGGAAAGTGTAGTTAGGCAGCATAGGATGGTGGTTTGTAGGATGACCAAGAAGAGAAGGATGAGTGCGAGGGCAGCACCAAGAATCAAATGGCGGAAATTGAAAAAGGGTAATTGTGAGGTGATGTTCAGGGAAGAGTTAAGACAGGCACTGGGTGGCAGTGAAGAGTTACCAAATAGCTGGGTAACTACAGCAGAGCTAGTAAGAAAGATGGCTAGAAAGGTGCTTGGTGTTACATCTGGAAATTGGAAGGAGGACAAGGAGACCTGGTGGTGGAATGAAGAAGTACAGGAAATTATATAGAGAAAGGCATTGGCAAAGAAGAAGTGGTTTTGTCAGAGAGATGAAGAAAGTAGACAAGAGTATAAGGAGATGAGTTGCATGGCAAAGAGAGAGGTGGTGAAGGCTAAGGATAAGGCGTATGAAGAGTTGTATAAAAGGTTGGACACTAAGGAGGGAGAAAAGAACCTGTACCGATTGGCTAGACAGAGGAATCGAGCTAGTGAAGATGTGCAGCAGGTAAGGGTGATAAAGGATAATGAGGGAAACGTACTCACAAGCGAGGAGAGTGTGTTGAGCAGATGGAAAGAGTACTTTGAGGGGCTGATGAATGAAGAGAATGAGAGGGAGAGAAGGTTGGAAGATGTGCGGATAGTGAATTATGAAGTGCAGTGGATTAGCAAGGAGGAAGTAAGGATAGCTATGAAGAAGATAAAGAACAGAAAAGCTGTTGGTCCAGATGACATACCTATGGAAGCATGGAGGTGTTTAGGTGAAATGGCAGTGCAGTTTTTAACTAGATTGTTTAATGAAATCTTGGAAAGTGAAAGGATGCCTGGGGAATGGAGGAAAAGTGTTTTGGTACCAATTTTTAAGAATAAGGGTGATGTGCAGAGCTGTAGTAACTACAGAGGGATTAAATTGATCAGTCACAGCATGAAATTATGGGAAAAGAGTAGTGGAAGCTAGGTTAAGAAGGGAAATGATGATTAGTGATCAGCAGTATGGTTTCATGCCAGGAAAGAGCACTATATATGCGATGTTTGCTCTGAGAGTGTTGATGGAGAAGTACAGAGAAGGTCAGAAGGAGTTGCATTGTGTCTTTGTGGATTTAGAGAAAGCATATGACAGGGTGCCTAGAGAGGAGTTGTGCTATTGTATGAGGAAGTCGGGAGTGTCAGAGAAGTATGTAAGAGTGGTACAGGATATGTACAAGGGTAGTGTGACAGCGCTGAGGTCTGCGGTGGGAGTGACGGATGTGTTTAAGGTGGAGGTGGGATTACATCAAGGATCAGCTCTGAGCCCTTTCTTATTTGCAATGGTGATGGACAGGTTGACAGACGAGATCAGACAGGAGTCCCCATGGACTATGATGTTTGCAGATGACATTGTGATCTGTAGTGAGAGTAGGGAACAGGTGGGGGAAACCCTGGAGAGGTGGAGATATGCTCTAGAGAGAAGAGGAATGAAGGTCAGCAGAACTAAGACAGAATATATGTGTGTGAATGAGAGGGAGGATAGAGGAATGGTGAGGATGCAGGGAGTAGAGGTGGCAAAGGTGGATGAGTTTAAATACTTGGGATCAACAGTTCAGAGTAATGGTGAGTATGGAAGAGAGGTGAAGAAGAGAGTACAGGCAGGATGGAGTGGGTGGAGAAGAGTGTCAGGAGTGATTTGTGACAGATGAGTACCCGTAAGAGTGAAAGGGAAGGTCTACAAGAGGGTAGTGAGACCAGCTATGTTATATGGGTTGGAGACAGTGGCTTTGACAAAAAGCCAGGAGTCAGAGCTTGACGTGGCAGAGCTGAAGATGTTAAGATTTGCACTGGGTATGACAAGGATGGACAAGATTAGGATTCAGTATATTAGAGGGTCAGCCCAGGCTGGAAGGTTTGGAGACAAAGCCAGAGAGGCAAGATTACGTTGGTTTGGACATGTGCTGAGGAGGGATGCAGAGTATATTGGAAAAAAGATGTTAAGGATGAAGCTTCCAGGTGACAGGAAAAGAGGAAAGCCTAAGATAAGGTGTATGGATGTGGTGAGAGTGGACATGAAGGTGGTTGGTGTGACAGAGCAAGATGCAGAGGACAGGAAGAAATGGAAACAGTTGATCTGCTGTGGTGACCCCTAAGGGGAGCAGCTGAAAGAAGAAGAAGAAGAAGAAAATGTTTTTAGGATGACTTACAGGTTCATAAGCAGGAGTATAATTTTTCCTTTTGTTAACCAGTTTGGTGTCTGTTTGTGATGCATATATAAGTAGTTCTTACTTAAGGCTAAATCTTTGTGTAAAAATGCTAATACTTTTAGCCAGACATCAAGTACTGCACCTGGGCCCGGGGTTTTCCAGTTAGGAGCTATTCTTAATTTTGTTTCAGTTTCTCTGATCATTATTTCATCCCATTTCATATCCTGTACATTTGAACTGCTTATCATTTCTTTTAATTTTTCAATCCATTCAGCATCGTTGTTATGTTCCACAGGGTCTTTACAAAAAAAATATTTCTCCAAAATGTGTCTATTTTTTCTTTTTTGGTGGTGTTTCTATTCCTTTTGCTTTGTTTCTCAGTTCTCTATAAAACATTTTTGGGTCTTCAATGGCTTGCTGATTTTGTACTTTACCTTTATATTTATCTGCATATCTTCTAAGTTTTTTCTGTCTGTGCTGATATTTTACTTTATTATTTGCAACAGTGTATGATAGAGCCTGGACTGTTCTGATACTCTGCATTGCTTTTATCACATTTATCTTTGTATGTATTTTTGTTGATCTATTCCCTCCCCTATATTTTTCTAATAGTGACATGTCTTGTGCCTACAAATACTTTACTGTGATCTGTTTACTACCTAGGTATATAAATAAATATAAATAAATAAATACCTGTAGTCACAGTATGAGCCATGACTATTCCCATAAAGGTGAATGGGTGACTAATGTCAAAAGATGGCATTCAATTTTCCTCGTAGTGAAAATATTAACTCAGGTGATTCTCTGAATCACTCTGACACAGTAGTCCACTATCAAGGCCGTTTCCAGGGACAGCACACTGCTAATTTGCATTAGCTGCTCCACCAGACTCCCAGTGGAAAACAGTGGCAGAAGAGCAGTCCCTGAACGCCTCTGGCTTACTGTGTTGCAGAATCCTATGGAGTTAAAGCTTCCACATCACTGTAAATCTTTCTGAATCCCAGGGAATGTCTTCTGACAATAGCAATTGTCTTAACACTGATTAAAACCTTAAAAACTATATAATATATCAAAATCATGTTGAGAAAAGGAAATGCCAAAACAAAGTTTATGATTAAAACTTCTTAGAGAGCACTGAAGAAGGTACAGAGTCTTGTACTTCTAGAAGCAAGTTGCTGAAAACAAAATGGCAGATGACGTCACAAAGGGCTACATACTTATTGCCTCTTCTTATAGCAGACCATCTACATAGAAATGAATACTAATGAGGGTATATGTGCAGGGTCACAATTTAAAACTTTTAGCAGAGCCTGGGGGGGTCTAAATGACACCATAACATTTAAGAACAATTTGGATATATTTATAGTCAATCAGAAATATAAAGCCTAGTATTAGGCGTGACTCATGCATCTTTATTGTCTAGATTGTGCCTGTATCTGTCTGCTATCTGAAAAATGTACTTAACCACAAAAAACAAATTGCAAAAAAACTGATAATCACCAGGGAAGAAAGACAAGGATCCACACTATCAATGTATTTAGCTCTTTCATTTTTTAATAATTAAAATAATTAATAAACAATCATTCTGAAGAAGTTTTTATTAAAAAACGAAAGCGCTAAATACATTGATAGTGTGGATCCTTGTCTTTCTTTCCTGGTGATTATCAGTTTTTTTTTTTTTTTTGAAAAATGTACTTACAGAATAACTGGGCAAGTCATACAGAATGTAATGGGGTCCGAATAGAGACATGATGGAGTCTGAATGGGGATGATAAAATCAGCAAAAGGAGAGAAGTATTGCTGGAACTGAATTCATCCTCAAGTTTTGGTGAGTACCTTCATGAGGTGGACCCTGTACATTTTCACAAAATCTCACCAAGACAACACTGATATAGAGACTGTATTTTATATAGCATACATCATGAACAGAAGTAGATTGAAAAATAAAGAAGATAGCTGAGTGCACAAGTCCCAGGATAAAAAGTGCCCAATCCTGGTAGGTGCACTGGTACCAGGACTGGAAAAAATGACAATGTAGAGTCCTCAAGACATAGAAATATTCCTACAATGGGGCTAGGCCTACCCTGTTGTAGAAATATCAGGCCACAAAAATCACAAAAACTGATAGGCCAAAAAAGAGCCATACAGATGACAGAGTGGACTATTGAGGATGAGGACAAAATTAAGTATTGTTACTATTATTCAAGAAGCCCAGAATTTCCAACAAAAGATATATGAAAGATTAAGAGAGAAATTAGAGGAAAGAAAAACAGATCCAGAAGAAAAACTGTCAAGCTTCAAATAAAAAATTGTGTTCATTAATACAACACATCCGTGAAAAACATGAAATAGACCAAGAAATCGTGTTCCATTTGGATAAAGAAGTGACTGAGGAAGTGTGAAAATTTAAAGAACAAAATTTGAAGATGTTTGAAGGGTATAAAAGAGAAATATGGACCTGGGAAGAGAGATCTGATATGGTGCAACATTTATGCAAAGGAGAAAGCCAAATGAATCAACACAAAAAGGCAGCTGCAAAGATATTCAAAGATAAATATAGGCAAAGGCATCCACATATGGAAAATTTTACAATAAAAAAATAAGATCACAATGAGGGAATGATGAACAGAAGATTAGTCAAGTAGAAGTTAAAAAAAATAGAATCTGAAGTTATGGAATATGCAAAGTGAAAGATTCAGTGTAAAAAGTCTAACACAGGTCATATCACAGCATGATGGAGCAACTAGTCCACAAAGTAAGGAGAAACAAGAGGAGCAGGAGACATCTAAAGAAGAAATATGGACATGGGAAAGAAAAAGAGATTTAATATGCAATATTTATGCAAAACCAATCAATGCAAAAAGAGCAGCACCAAAGATATTTGAAGAGAAATACAGACAAAGGCATCTGGATATGGGAAATTTTGCAATACAAAAAAATAAGAAAACAAAGAGGAAAAGTAGAAAAGAGGATTGGTAATGGAGAAGTTAAAGAAATAGAAACTGAGGTTATGGATTACCAGCAAAGTGAAGGATTTAGTTCAGAAAATTTAACTCGGATAACAACACAACAGAATAAAGCAATGGACACCCAAATTAAGGCGAAACCAGTGGAACAGGAAGCAGCTAATCAGTTGACATATGAAGATACTTTAGAGCCTCCCACAGGAAACCAGTACAAAGGTTCAGTTGGAACTATACAGCAAGGGAAAGAACAGGAAAATGTGGCAACTTTGACACAGTCAATGATGTGGAGTGATAGGCAAGTGAGTTCCCTTATGAATGAGCAATGGATGACAGGGTGAAACTGAAGAGAATGTGGCACAGGAAGAAACTCTGAAACTTTCTATAGAATGCCCGCAGGAAATGGCGAAAAAAGAATGTACCCTCAGTTTAGTAGAAAATTATCTAACAGAAGAGTTACATGATTTAACAGAGATGGACAGACATATTGAGATCAATGAAAAAAATAGACTGCAGAAGGTCAACAAAATCCAAAAAGTTAGAAGTTTGATAAAACAAATGAACATAGTAATTAGGACTGTCCGCAGAGTTTCAAGCAATATAACAGATGTACATAGGATACATTATTGTGCGGCCAAATTAATAACAGATAAGTCCTACCACAAGAATACAGGGGAGTAAGGGAAAGGATGGGGAGAAATAAAATGCCATCATGGAATTATTGAATAGAGAAAACTGTAAAGCAATTAAGACAAGAAGTATCACTGTTAGAAGAGTTTAGAAGAGGGAACAGATTAACAAAAATACTCAGAAAGATAGATATGATAAAAGCAATACACAGTATTATAACAGATCAGGATTTGTCATGCAATATCACAAATAATAAACTAAAAATATCAATACAGGCTGTAAAACTTAGAAGATACACTGATAAATATAAAGGAAAACTACAAAATAAGCAATTTATTGATGACCCAAAAAAGTTTTGCAGAAAACTGGGAAACAAGGTAAAAGGAATTGAAAAACCACTAAAAAAAGAAGAAATAGATACATTTTGGAGAAGTATTTATGAAGATCCTGTGGAACATAAAGATGCTAAATGGATAGAAGAAGTAAAAGAAAGAATAAGAAATTCAAATGTACAGCATATGAAATGGGATGAAGTAAAGGCCAGAGAGATTGAAACAAAGTTAAGAAAAGCCTCTAATTGAAAAACTCCAAGCCCAGATGCAGTACCAAACTACTGGCTAAAAAGTATGAACATCTTTGCATGAAGATTTAGCCATGAATGACAACTATTTATATGCGCACCCCAAACAGACACCAGCTTGGCTAACAACAGGAAACATGATCCTCCTACTTATGAATGAACCTGCTAACCTAAAAATTATAAACCAATAACTTGCCTTCCGGTGATGTATAAACTATACACTGGAATTGATGCTGACAGAGTTTATAGTCATTTGGAAGAAAAGTCAATTATGGCAATAGAACAAAAGGGTAATAAAAGAAAGTCATATGGAACAAAGGATCATTTGTTGTTAAATAATGTCATGGTGGAGAACTGTAAAAAGGAGAAGAATCTAAGTATGGCAAGGATAGACTACAAGAAAAGCATTTGACAGTATCCCACATTCATGGATAAAAGAGTACTTAAAAATGTATAAGATACACCCTGTACTGATAAACTACATCACAGTGACCATGAAACAGTAGAAAATCACTTTACAGTTAAGCAATGATAAGAGACAAATTATTATTCCAGGGATAAAAATTCAAAGGGGGGATATTCCAGGGTGACTCTCTGTCACCACTGCTCTTTTGTCTTTCCCTTAATCAATTAAATTGCTGGCTTAACAGATTAGGCCATGGCTATAATTTGGCTTCCAGAAACCAACAAAATGTAATGACTTCTCATATTTTCTTTGTCGATGATTTAAAATGCAAAAACCACAAAGGCAAGCTCCAAGGATACCACAAAACACAGAGGTGGCCAGTTCCTGCATGGATTTCTCATCGCAGACTGTGACCCTTGGAGAAGACCCAGTAATGAATATTGGGTTACTTACTCAAATGATACAACAGTTTTCTCAGGACGCATCAAGGTCTAACAGTCAAAGAGGTGCTTCAGTGATGTTATCTATGTAGAATAACCCCCCAGGTCCATCTAATTTATTATCTGGACATATGGCTGGTGCAGGTAACAATCTTTCGAATGTGCCTGGTAGGGTTTTGAACCACCATAACGTGAATATATGGTTTAACAGAGACTTGACTTTTAGTACAGGGTGCCTAGTGAGAACCATACATTTAATCAGTCTTTACAATTGTTTGAAACAAAGTTTCTTAAGGTTAGAAAACTGCAACTTGAAAACATGTATTTCATTGAATGTATTAAAATGAAAATGGTGCTGAAATGAGCCTGTAGCAAACTCTGCCTTTTACATCATGAGCTCGTTGAGCTATTTGATAGGCAGGGGTGTGAACTGATGGATATTTTAGTGAAGCACAATTTACTTACCATTGATCAGCTTTATTGCAAGCTTACTGAACTAGACAATAAGCTTTGCGAGGACTTGTTATCTGAAAGCTCTATTTTGAGCTATAATGATATACACTAAACTGGAAAAAATAACTGGGGATGTCAAGTTACGAAAGGAAAAGAAATTCAAAAGGGATAGGAAAGCCTATTCTGAGGGGCTAGCATATCCCAAACCTTCTTCCCCTGTGTCATCATTTTCACCTAGATCAGAAACCAATAACAGTAGCTTTTCTCCTCGAGATGACGAGTCTTCAGGTGTATCATCCAATCAGGTCCCTTTAGGGCAGGACCAGGTGAGGAGATCAAAGAGAATTCACAACCAGGGCAGGGCAGTGAACTACAATGTGCAATGGAGCAACAAAACACCAAGAAAAAACTACTACCAAGTGAATCAACATTCAAGGAAATCGTATACCAGGAGGATTTAATTTGTACAGAAGCCATTTTATGTTAGAAGTTTGAACCTGAAATTATTTTTTAATAACATTTTGCATAATGATACATCTACAGTTCTTAGGAAAAAAAGTGTTTTTAATCCACCTGTATTTAACTGTTTATCGCTGTTTGATAAAATGTGTGAATTTGATTTTAGAGCAATGCTCAGAGTTAAACAGACACAGTAGAGTGACAATCTCTCTTTGGAAGAGAAAACACTTTTATTAACACTTTGTGAAGACAAAACGCTTAGAGTCATGAAGCCAGATAAGGGCGGGGAGTTAGTGATAATGCTAAAGGATGATTACATCAACAGAATGAATTTGTTTTTCTTAGATGGGTCCATCTATGAAGAGGTTTCTCTTAACATGGTTAATGTATCTTATTATAAAATTGATCTGCTACTCAAGGACATGGAAGATCAGGGCCAACTGGAACATGATAATGTTGAGTTTCTGAATGCTAGGTACCCTAGGTTGCCTAACATTTTCGGAATTCCTAAGATACATAAGAGTGTCCATGATCCTCCGAGGAGACCCATCGCTAGTGCAAGAGGATCTAAAATATATCCTTTGTGTAAATATTTAGATGTGGAGCTTAAGAATGTTTTGAAGGATGAACAGCATATTTGTATTGATTCCTGGCACTTTTTGAAAAAGCTTAATGAATTAGCACATAATGACCAAGTAATTTTTCTCACAGTTGATGCAGTAAATTTATATAATGTGATACTCCACTCCCTAGGTATTGAATGGTTTCAAGAGTTTTTATTTGACTCATATATAGTCCAATGAGCAGATAGATGTTATGGTAAATCTTATGGATGTAATTTTGTGTAACAATTTTGTTTAATTTGAGAGGCAGTATTTTCTCCAAAAAAAGGCGTAGCAATGGGGGGTGTTTGTGCCCCCTTGCTTGCAAATATTATAATGTTAATGAGGGAGTGGAAGTTGTTATTCCATTCACAATTTAACAACAAATAATAGAGTTTATATTTGCGTTATTTGGATGACTTATTTTTTGTTTGGTTAGGGGACTAATCTAGTATACAGGATTTTTTTATCTATATTAATGAAACTACCACATTCCTTAAATTTACCCACTCCTATAGTTTTAATAACATTATTTAGATGTCAAAATGTGAAAGGATTTAGAGAACAAGCAGTATGTTAGCACCATATACAGGAAGCCCACTTATTGTAATAGTCTTTTGCATTTTCATAGTTGCCATCCTGACCATGTTAAAAGAGGCATAGTGAAAGGCCAGTTTGTCAGGACTGCATGTATGGTAACTAGGGATGCAGATTTTTTAGCCCAATGTGATGTACTGAGTAACATGTTTATTTCTAGAGACTACCCCCATTAACTTGGTAGAAAAAGTTAGAAATTAGTTTGTAAGAGACAGAATGGGGTGTTTGTACCATTACTGAATATAAACGAAAGGGGCAACTTGACCAGTACATATATTTCTGTTCCTGCTACTAAGAGGGACTACCATTATTCCTTTATTACTAGATTTACTGTAGATCATCAGTTTATACATGATATTTTAAACAAAAATTGGCAAGTATTTTTGAGACAGGATGGGCTATTAGAAAAATTAGGACATAAGCCTTATATTGTATATAAAAAAAGGACCCACAATTAAGAATATGTTAGAATGGTGTGAGCAAACTACATCCAACACTAGGGGTGTGGGTACTAAAAGATGTGGCTTTTGTACACAATGCAACTATGTACTAGCGGCAGAGAAGATTAAGATTAATCATTACAGTACTGTGCCAAATGGTCTACTTAACTGTAATTCTATTGGAGTAATTTATGCTGCAGTTTGTTCTCAATGTGAAGGATACTATATAGGGAAGATTATAAGAAAATTAAAAGAATGACTATACGAGCATGTAAGACATATAGGTAATAAAAACAAGAGAAATGCTTTATATACACAATTAGAAGCTTGTCCAGGACACAATTTTAAGTTTTTTCTTATAGAAAGGGTTAAAAAGGACAGACGTGGGGGACCATGGGCTAATAAAGTGGAGTATATAAAACTATTATGGCAGATTAAACTAAATGCTTTCACTCTACCAGGACTTAATGACAACTTTAGTACTGCTAGTTATTTAAGGTTATGTTTGTACTGTATTTAAAGGTTGTTTTCTGGGGGTTAATTAACTAATTGATGGTTTTAAGTAAATGCCTTATGGTATTGGATGTTTTAATATCATGTGATTGTAATTATGGTTTTAAATATATTTGGTATTGTTTTTTAATTCATTCTGAAGAAGTCATAGGATATAACCTGATAAAAGCACTAAATAAACAGTCTTTTGGGAACCTGTTCGTGTTTTGTGGTATCCTTGGAGCTTGCCTTTGTGGTTTTTCAGTTTTCCTGTTTGTGGTTTGATGATTTCAAACTGTATAGGAACTGAAAGCACAACTGCAAGTAGTCAAAACTTTTTCAGATGACATAAAAATATAATTTGGTCTTGATAAATGTGGAAAAGCATTCTTTAAAACAGGAAAGCTGCAGCACCAAGAAAATCAGTTTGGGACAAGAATGTGATATAAAAGAACTTGAGCATGAGGGAATGTATAAATATTTGGGAATTGATGAAGGATCAACGATAAAACAAACAAATGCAAATGAAACTCAGTAAGGAATATTTTAAAATAAATTAATTCTGAAAATAGCATTGACATCTAGAAACAAAGTTTAAGCTATAAACCAATTTGCTCTTCCTGTCCTAACTTACAGTTTTGGAATGACTGACTGGCCCCAAAATGTGTTGGATAGATTAGACAGGAAAACAAGAAGGATGCTTCATTCTCATCAAATGATTTATAAAAATATTTTCTCCATACAGAATGATCCTCATATGTCCACATATTCAGGGCCGTAGCAACAAAGAATGTGGCCCCCTCCAAACATACGTCCGGAGCCCTTTACACTATCCCTCTGAAATTAACATTTTATTGGCCACACTGTCCACACACATCAACAAATGCCTTAAGAGAAAGCTAAAAATAATCCTAAACTATTAGAGCTTAGTGCTTACTCAAGACCAAGCTAAAAATAATCCTAAACTACTAGAACTTAGTGTTTACTATAGCGTAACTATAATAATAAATCCAGTTCTTCAATTGTGTAAATATGCATGTCAAAAGACTGCTTTCACCCAATGAACTCACGTATGCTGTGTTCATCATTAATGAAATACATGAAATGTAATTCTAAAGTTGCATTGCAGTGCAGTTGGTCCATGACTATTCAGTTAGAATAATGCACACAAAATTGTATGCAAATTATTAACAAAACATGTCTGGAACAGAACAGGGTGACAAATGTCTTCTTAGCATGCTAACATATATACAGGGTTCATATTAAGTATACATAGGCCTACAGTGTACATGTATTCCATACACCGTTAGCGTATTTATGAAAAGTGCTTCTTTCAAGTCTTGTTTTCCACAAATTGGTTAATAAGTGCATCATAGTCCAGAGATCTGGCAATCTTGTTTTCGATTGAGATAACTGCAAGCATAGAAAGTCTGTCATCTGTCATGGTTGAGCGCAAGATATTCTTGATCAGTTTCATCCTGCTGAAGCTCCTTTCCGCACCGGCAACAGTAACTGGTGTGGTCAGAAGAATTCTGATGCGAATGCAAAGATTCAGATATACCTCCTGAAGGCTGTTCTTGTATATGTACATTAAAAAATCGTTTGCCGTGACAAGTCCTGTCTCCTTCTCGATGACATAAATAAAACAATTCAATTCCATTACGAGTTCATTGGCATCAATGTCTCCCATTTTTCTTTCAAAATTTTTGCAGTGATTCTCCAGTTCACTTTTTCTGTGATACTACTTCCGGCTGTTAGCATTGTACAGAAATCCAAACAACTTATACCACTCTACAAGTTGGTCAAATTGCGATGAAACAGAAGATGTGGCCTGATCAGTGAGAATAAGAAAACTGTGATTTGAATTTTTCATAGGCAGAAAGATGACTCGAATCATCAGCACATTCGTAATCAAACATTCTCTTCTTGAAGTATATCCCAACTCTGGTTTCTGGAAACACCTGCTCAATATCCATATGCTCTGCTATTTCACATGCATTCGCGACTACAGAGTTATATCCTGTATTTCGACAGTGTTGCAAAAACTTCATTGTAGCACAGACTTCTGCCTGCAGGACATCAATTGAAACATCTGGTGACTGAATTAATTTGCTGGTTTTATTGACGTGAAACAGTATATCATACCATGTGCACACATTCAGAACAAAAGGCCACATAGTAACATGGTCTAAAAGTGCACCAGCTTCTGTTGCTGTATTGCCATCTTTCTTTTCAAGCACATGTTCTCACAAAGATGACAAAGCATTGCACAATTCTTCAAGTGATAATGCAATGGCTTCACTGCCTCAATTCTCACCTCCCAACGAGTGTCGGATAACCCTTTAACAGATATTGGCATATGTTCTTGAAGTATATCCCAACGCGAAGGTGATGAAAAGACAATGTATATTCTGTTAATCAGACTGAAAAAGTCAATGGCATATTTCGATGAGTTTGCTGCATCTGAGATTCCAAGATTCCAAGTGTGAGCTCCGCATGGTAGATACAATGCACGGCCATTTATTTCTAGCATGCGGGCTTGAATGCCTTTATTATTTCCTCTCTTACTGGAGCCATTATCATAAGCTTGGCCTCTCATTTTAGCAATGTTTATTCCTAAGTAGCCTGTCTTTTCAAGAAATGCTTCCAATAAGCCCTTGCCAGTTGTATCATGAACAGAAAACCAACAAATGCTTCATAAATATTGACACCATCATCACCATTGCATTCAACATAACACCACTGACATCTGTTCTTCATGTGACACATCGGGAGTTAAGCTGCACTATGTTGGCCTCTTGAAAGTTCCTGGTAACAAGTTGAATCAGCTCATTTTGGATCTGTGGACTGAGATACTGAACATGCGTCTCTGCCTTCTTAATCCTCTGCAAAAGTTCGCTGAGGACAGTATCATACTTTGCAAGCAATTCAAACAGTCCCAAAAGTTGCCATTCGAACGATCGCCAAGCTTTGCATTACTTCCTCAAAATGCCAAGTTTCTTTCAGATAAGAAAATAACGACATCAATCATGCATTTGACAACATCTCTCCAAAAATCTCTTTCTTTCATAAAAGCCTGAAATTCGACTTGGTCAATAGATGCACGGTTTACTATGCCTGACTGAAGGTCAAACCATTTCATCATACAGTCTTGATGACCTTTGCCCGTTTCATGCGGCTGAAGACTTTTTGACAGTGCTTTCCAAGCAGATGTTCCACGACGTAATGGTATGCCGCCAGTGCCAAATAATTTACAACAAAAACAAAAAAATGGCATCTTTCTGAACTGAGTACATTAACCATGAATGAGTACTTGTGAACCTCCGTCTTTCCTCATTAAATGGAAATCCGTAACTTTCATTCTGCTGCAGTGGGCCACGTTCAACAATGCCACACACTTGTTTGTCTGATATTATAACAGCCAGTCTCCGTGATCATCTGTCAGTGCTTCAAATTCAGATACTTCTTTCCTGGCAGCAGCTGATATATCGGTCACAGTTTTTTTGGTATATATCGGTCATAGTTTTTTTGGTAGTATAACAAGTGACTTCACCTTCGACTTCACTTGAAGCACTTCTGGATACTTCTGCTTCTGGATATGACTTGTTGCTGCTAGCACTGTCCGTTTCATGTGCCTGTACCTGTACGTTGGATTGCAGCATAAAATACATTGACAACTTTGGAATTTTCTCAAATTACTTCTCTGCATCTTTTGCTACCTTTTGTTTACTAGCTCTGCTCTTATACGTTCTGTTAGACAACATCATAAAGCACGCTATCCACTGACCACCATTATGAACACAAATACACATTTTTTGAATAGGTCCAACAGTAACAGACACATACACAGAGCCACCTCTGCTTTCATACACACATTCACTCACACACAGACAGCATAGACACACAAACACTTTTTTGTTTAATTTTTTACACTCACTAAACAGCAAACACACTGCTCAACAAGTTTAAAACATCTGCTCGTTCGCCTTTGATCTCTATCTTACTTAGTCTTATACACTGTCACACGCAAGCTTTTTTTTCTTTACTGCTATGAAGCGGTGGACCCGTCTTGCTGCAGCTGTTATTTGTATATTAACACCCTTCTAGAGAAGGTTCCTTCTTCTCCAATCAGGTTGCCAACATACTACTGCCTATTCCCTAAATACAGTAACACCCAGTAGCATTACACTTCATTAAATCCACAATTAAATTAACAGCACACAGCACTGTCCTCTTGATGCAGGTCCTACAGAGCGTGAGGCCTCCTCTGAAATCCTGTGAAATATTTAGGTGCATACGGTGGGTTTTAAATAAGCTCAAGTTGTCACCTGGTAAGTGAATTGGAATGTTAATTTGGTAACAAGGACAGATGGCTGTATGCACGACCGGTAAGAGACTATAAAACTAACAACTGACTAAAAAAAGAAACCGGTGAGGGGGTTATATAATGATGTTAAGTTACTAGGGTTTAGCACCTCTCTATGGAATAGGACAGCTTTTACCTGGGATTTGTATCCCAAGAAAACGTGAACTGTGACAGCTGTCCGGAGATTTGTGGGAGAAAAAAATTTTAATTTCCCGTTAGTTTCATGATGACACAATTATTTGAAGCTGAAACAAATTCTGCCTATGCGTAGCTGCCGACCCAACTAAAATTTGAAACTGAATGACAGACAACTGATGGCTGCCAATAGCACTATGATGTATCACCTTACATTTTCTTGTCACTTTTTGGGGTCCCCTTCCTTGCGGGGCCCCCTCCGGTTGAACGGTATAGAGGGCGCTCGCTACTTCTCTGCACATATTTAAGAAAGCACAACTTGGCAATTTCTTCTCTGTGTGGCATTACTATTGTAGTCAGTATCCTCAGTGTATACCATGCTGAGACGGAAAGAAATCTTATGATATTTTCTATTGGCATTTATCTTCTCTGTCTTGCATTATCATCATCATTTCATCAATCACATTTGAAAGTTTTATGCCAAGGAAAATCTACACACCAGGGTGCACATAACTCTTTTTGTTATTTCACATGTTGTGATCATAAACCTATAAAGGCTAACAATTCATAGCTTTTTATTGTCATCTAGAGCTGCATTATTTTCCTTCCCAGGACAATACACTGATTGAGCCTTTTGGTAGCCTGATGAGAAAAAAAAAAGTTTGATAACCACATAATCACGGATACAAGTTTCACTAGTTAACTACACTTTGCAAGTTGTGCAAGGAGAAAGGAGGGAATTCAGGACCTGAAACTCATAAAAATTTGCTTTTCAAAATCACTGTCATCTCAGTTATTTCCTTACATTTCTGCAAGAATTTTATAACAGATTGTTGCATATTTGTTTCCTACATATGTATTGCACAGTCACCACATATAAATCAATGTCACTTTTACTGAAGATTCTCATACTTAACAGTATTTCTCATTACTTCCACTCTACATTAATGAAAGTGCGATCTTACAGCAGAGACTAGAGAAATTAGTCTCATCAACTCTGCCCTCACAATGTATTATGAGCAAAATGTGGCTTTCTAAGAAAATAAGATGACCTCAGGATAACTACCCACACAAGGTTATTTAGGGTTAGAAAAGCTTACAGTTTATATTAGATAGTTATTTAGCTGAATGCAGGTTTGATTTATGCAAACCTGTGTGACTAGATAAAATATATGTTTTAAGTTTTTGTCTATGATGGTCCTTTAAATGTGAACCTACACCTCCCTCTAAAAGGACTGCAAGTGCTCTGATATACTTAGCTGGCTATTTAAATGTTTAAAAATTAACAAATGTCATAAAATTGTATATTTTTTAACAGTGATTGTCATCTGGTAGTACATTAACTACTGTTTAACATGCTGCACATCTGATAACAAATATTGTGTGTCTTGACTAAATGCCTTCAATGTCATTACCACATTCAAAGCATGTTACTGTGTCCTTCTCTGTTTGTCCATTCAAGGTCTATAGCATATTCCTTGCATCCTTGAAAGTTGGCAGTACCCTTAAAGAGTTCAGGAAAAATATTACTATATGACAATGACTAACATACAAAATAGACCATGTGTTTTTGGCTCCTTGTCAGTAAACCTGGTTTGGCACCATTTTTCCAAGCTTTTTAATTAGATTGAAATTAAGATATGGATCATAAGAAGAATATCATATTGAGAAAAAATTCAAATAGAAGCATACTCTGACCTGATGTGTGATATCAAGTCTCCTTTGTTATCACCATTTCCATTATCAGAAACTAGATTGAATTTAAATATTTTAAAGATCTGCTGTTTTGGTTGACTTGTACTTTAATGCTGGATTTAATCACCTCATAGAAATCATTAATTTATTACTGCATTTTTCCATAAACAGTCTTACTGGCAAATTTCTGAAAAGTCTGGTGCCTTAAACTGTAGTAGAAGTTTAACAGTGAGAGAACTATTTTTGCTCTAGTTTGTGCTTCAGTGCTTTTATATTCTGCTTATTATTTACCTGCTTGCATTCTGTGTCTTCCCCATCCCCCACTAATACATTAAAGGAAAACTCTACCTTCAAACTCAAAAAACATGTCTTTTCATTGTATCTTTGTTTTCTGAGCTATTTTAATAATTCAAAATCACTCTAAGTGCTTCTTTTACAATTTTAATGGATTTCTCACAAAATGGCGGATGATGGGACCTGCCTTAGTAACGTGATCTTGCTTTCTTGCTTTCATTCCTTCTTCCCAGAATATATTTCAAGTCCTCTTTGTATCAGTCATGCTACACATAAGGCAGTGGTGTTGTTTTCTCATGCCATTAAGATAAAATGTCAGGACAGTGAAACCCTGTCATCTAACACATCTTCATAACAGAGCTACTTCTATGTTTCCCTGACTGAGCCTCATTTATGTGTCTGTCAGAGCTTGTTCTATACTATAAATAGCTGTTAGTTACTTCTAGCAAAAGAAAATAGGTAAATTGCAGGCTTTTGTAAAGGGATTGTTCTGTAGTTCTACAAGAATTGACAGACCTAACCCCACACTCTCAAGCTGAGGTGTGAAAACTCTCACTGCCATAAATGATCCTTGCTGTATCATGTACAGGTGACAAGTAGTACTCAAAAGGACTCCAAATTAAGTCTGTCTGCTACTTCTCAAAGCCTTCTGTGGAAAGTTTATTTTTCTCATTTATGAATGATGCAGAATTAGAATGTACTTTACTAGTTCCTTAATTATTTCAGCCATGTTCACCCCTTTTTTTCTATTTTGCATTTATTTATACTTTAGTAACCATTAAAGTGAACTATTTCCAGTACCCTTCTCACCCATGACTCATGCTAAATCAGCAAAGATAATAACAAGTAATAAATGCACTTAGCAATACAAAGAAAAAATACTGACAAAGACTGCATGTGCAACACACAGCCAATGTGTGACAGTGAATAAGTAAAACATTAAACAACATTTACTAGAATGTATACATTAATAATGCTTAACTGGACTATGTTAACTTTACTATAAATAACGAATTGTATGTACCCATACTGCACACCTCACAGCAGTGTAAGATGTTACTGTTCTCTAATTGACCAGGAATTACCAAGTGAATGTTTTATGGCTTCATAAAAGAAAAGAGCAGAAGATAATTATATTTGCATCACGTTTGTGGTCCTAAGATAGTATAAAAACATACTAAATCTACAAATTCTGGAATGGAACAACCATTACAGTTCAGCCTAATAACTAGTAAGGTGATAAAGATTTGGAACATGTAGAAAATAGGAGAAAGGATGCTGATTAGGATAATGACACTTAAATAATACACACATGCATGCACATGCCTTGTCTGTGTAAGTATTTGTGTGTATCTGAATACGTGTGTTATGTACACACGCACATACATGCACATTCATATGTCAGTGCATGTGACTACTTACAAAAATATCTATAGCATATTTTTCTCTAAATGTATTTACAGTGTGCTACATCCCACATATAGTATTATACATGCTACATACATTTTTATACACACACACACAGATATATATATATATATATATATATATATATATATATATATACATACACATATACAGTTACACAAAATTTCCATTTTGATTTGTTTTTATTTAAAGGACATGAAGTACACACACAGGCATGTAATGTTTCTCCATTTTACACACACACACACACACACACACACACACACACACACACACACTCATATCTTATATATATGTACCTTTAAATTCACCTCGACCAAGTCGTTGAAAACTCAAATTACTGAAAACTCATTTCACCGAATCTCTTTTCACTGAAGTGAAGTAGTGGCACTGTGTAGAGCACTTTAAGGTAAGTAAAAGGTATATGCTATTTTCCCCACTTTAGTGTGATCCTGGAGTTAGTATATATATTTAGGGGGGTGTGGGGGGGGCACAGCCCCCCATTTAGTTTGGGTTTATATTTTCTTCTGCAAAGCATTAGTCATTGGTGTTGTAAGTATGCATGTCTATGGTTTAAAATTTATTGTTTTAAAGCTTTTGGTAAAATATAATACAAAATCAAACTAGGTGGGGGCTACGCCCACCACAACCCCCAATGTGGGGGCACAGCCCCCAAACCCCCCTAACTATATATACTAACTCCAGGATCGTACTACAGTGGAGAAAAGAGCATATATCTTTTACTTGGCTTACAGCACTTACAGTGCCAGTACTTCACTTCAGTGGAATGAGTTTTCAGTAATTTGAGCTTTCAGCGATTTGGTCAGGGTGAATTCAATTTCAGTGAAATAAGCTTTCAATGAAACAAAGTAGACCCATATATATATATATATATATATATATATATATATGTGTATATATATATATATATATATATATATATATATATATATATATGGGATCACTACATAATCTTGAATAACGAATTTCAAACTTTCGAGACTATATAGCCAAAACCCCTAATTACCAAAAGACCAGAAGTGCGAATTTCAAAATCCTGATCATCGGGGAGTTTGACATTCGTGATTCTGGTGTTGCGGTATGGTGGACGGTCAGGTAAGTATCTATGTTTAAATGTGTTGGTTAGGGGTTTAGTGTGTAAGTGTGTGTTGTGACTGATGTGTGTGTGTGAGGGGAATGTAGGTGTGTGGTGGTGTTTCGTGTGTTTGTGTATGTAGTGCGACCTTGGATTTAGAATATTTAAGTAGGGGGGGTGCAGGGTGGCTTGCCCCCCTGCTTGTCTGTAGTTTAGGTTTGTGTGTTTGTGTTTTGGGGGAAGGTGTGTGTATGTGTGTGGTGTATGTTGAGTGTAGTTTTCGGTAGTTTGAATTTCACGGTTTTGATGTTTCGGTATTTTAGTGTTTCAGGTATTTGGTCTCAGGATTTTGAGCGTTGGTAGTTTGGGTTTCCGGGATTTAGTAGTAGTTCCAGATATATATATATATATATATATATATATATATACACACACACATTATATATATATATATATATATATATATATATATATATATATACACACACACACACACACACACACACACACACACACACGGGTCTACTTCACATGAATGAAAACTCATTTAACTGAACTTCATTTGACTGAGACCACAGTACCTAATTTTCAAAATACTGAAAACTCGTTTGACTGAATCTCATTATACTGAAAGCTTACAATGCTGAATTTCAAAATACTAAATTTTAAACCATAGACATGCACAGTTGCAACACCAATGACTAACTCTTTTCAGAACTTAAAAATGACTTACTTCCCTCTTAATAGAAACCGGATGATATAAAACCAAACTAGGTGGGGGGCTATGCCCCCCCCAAACCCCCAATGTGGGTGGCTGTGCCGCCACATGCTCCCTAACTATATATACTAACTCTAGGATCGCACTACAGTGGGGAAAAGGGAATATACATTTTACTTACCTTACAGTTCTCTACATGCTGCCACTACTGCTGGGAATGCACAAAACATCCGCCATATTGCTTTAGATACTTCCCATAAAAATGTAAAGAGACATACCCACATTTAGAAATACTACAACACTACTTTCTACATGACTATCAGTATTCTGACAGTCACCAGTTTAAGTTACAGTAATTCTTTTTATCACAAGCAAGTTACAAGTGAAGGAAAACCCACATCATGTCTATGGCTTAAAATTCAGTATAATGAGATTCAGTCAAATGATTTTTCAGTCATGTGAAGTAGACCCATAAACGAATAGTAATACCGAAATGAAAAAAAAACGAATGGTGACAATGTCAAACCAAATACTCGACACATTTGACTTGACATTGTTGTCGAAACCACCACGTGATAGCCGTATAGGAGTTGATGTAAATCAGACTCCTATATGACAAATCACATTTTTGCAGGGGGGTAAGCCCCCCTGCCCCCCACACACACCCTAATTCTAACTCCGAGATCGTCTACAGTGGGGATGTGGATGAATTTCCACTCCCCACTGTACTGCGATCTCCGTGCAGATAGTCGACTTACACTTATGCAAATGCAGTAGTGCATTCGCATAAGTGTAGTCGACTATCTGGTTCACAAATGTTTGTGCACTCGACATTCTGATATTCGGCACATTGCAGCTGACAGAATGTCGTTTGCACAAACGTATGTAAACCTATATATATGGGTCACCTTCATTTGCCTGACAGTTCATTTACCCGACATAAATTTCAGGCAGCCCAATTGCCTGACAGTTCATTTGCCTGGCAGTTCATTTCCCTGACAATTAGAAAATGGCAAAGTGAACAATAATTTACAAACTGGGCAATATAAAACCAAAGTAGGAGGGGGGCTGCACCCCCCACACCCCCTAACTATATATTTTAACTTCAGGATCGCACTACAGTGGGGAAAAGGACATATACCTTTTACTTGCCTTTTTCTAATTGTCGGGGAAATGAACTGTCAGGCAACTGGGCTGCCTGAAATTTCTGTCGGGCAAATGAACTTTAGGTGAAATGAAGGTGATCCATATATATATATATATATATATATATATATATATATATATATATATATATATATACATACAGTCAGACTTGTACATTTTAACACAATTAAGTACTGTGTATTTCCTTTTCTTAATGTTTTTATAATGCAAGGACACATAGTAAATGTATGTTAAAGTAAATTCAGCTGTATATTATGATTGCCATCAATGGTCACATTTTCTTTGTGGACTACAAAAATGCTCATGCACTCCAACAATGTAAGGACTGACTCAAAGTAAGTGGGAATCTCTTACCATGGATCTGTGTGTACCAGATATGCATCCCCCTCTGGAAGGATGTCATAAAGAACATAAAAGATCTTTTATGAACATTATCAGTGCACCTAGTTGATAGGGTTGCCACCTGTCTCTCTTTCTGCAGTTATGCCCTGTGGGGAGGGGGGATGGTGCTTGAAAATGGTAAATGTGTTGATAGTTTACAATAAAATATTTTCTATTTTTTCTGTAAATGTCACAGAAATCTTTGATACTACATTTAAGTTATCTTAACATATAAACTATTAGAAGTAACCAACATTTAAAGCTTGAGAAGAAAACATACTGGAGCCACCACAACCAGTTAAAACTTTATTTATCACACAGATAAGCACTTTTGAGCATTAGCTCTTCATCAGATCTAAAAAACAGTTAAAATCAACCATATTTAAGCAAATAGCAATCAATTAGAATCAATAGCAGAACATACACCCCTTCAATAATGGTATTAAATGCATAAAAGCATTTAACCCAGGTGTATGGTTAGCTTGCAATTCAGTTATCCATCTTAACTCAGCTAATTCAGTGCTGTGTATAATGTCACCACCCCATACTCACTTGCTGAATGTATAACACCATAAACTGAAATCTATGCTCTTTGTTTGCTTCAGTATGTTGATATAGAGCATTACTTCTCAAACATAATCTGATGTCACTCATATGTTGCAATATACGTTGTTTTAACATTCTATTAGTCTTCCCAACACAGAATGCTTGGCCTTTTTTAGGCAAGGTTCAAATGACAAATTCACCACCATAACAGGAACAGGCAAGCAAAAACTGAGGGTAATGCTACTCAATGCTAGAAGTCTAAATCTCAAAATGCACTCACTCGAGGTACTCCTTAAAATGGAGAACATCAATATCTGTGCAGTGACTGAGACCTGGTTCAAGGCTCTAGAGAGCACCCCTGCATTACCAGGCTATAACTCATACCACACTTTTGGCCATCAAACCTGGGCCAGAACACCAAAGGTAGAGGCGTGTCCATATTCATTAAGGATATCCACACATCCAGACTAGTTGCGCAGCATAACGCATCCAAGGTTATCCAAGTGCAACTAACTCTGGGCAAAACTGCAATCCAAATTGTAGCTTGCTACAGATCCCCAACCATGCCCCAGGATTCCCACTCCTCTTTTCTTGATATACTGGAAAATATTAGGGTTCAACCAAACACCCTAATAATGGGTGATTTCAACTACCCCACCATTTACTGGGAAAACTACTCATGTACCAACTCCTTCGCCCAACTCCTTCTGGAATTCATAAATTCCAATGCTCTGGATCAACTTATCCACACCCCAACCAGGGGCAACAATATCCTAGACCTAGTAATTACCAGCATGAGTGACTGGTGTTCCACACCTGAAGTTAACTCTAGCTTAGATCTGACCATAAGCTAATCACCCTAGATATCCGCATCCCGCCCCCACCCACCATTAAGGAAACCACGGTAAAATATTTCTCCAAAGCCAATTTCATGCCTCTTAAGACAGAAGTGGCGGACTTCATGACACCCATGCAGATGGACAATGCAGTTACGACTGCTGAATCCTACACAAATGTACTCTATAAGCACTTACACAAGTGCATGGATCGTGCTATCCCAAACAGAGCCAAGACACTATCCTTCAAAAAAAAGGAAGCCAATCTAGTGGTCCCCTGCCATAAACAAACTCTACAACAGAAGGAAGAAACTGTTGCAAAAGAGAGTAAAATACCATGAGTGAAGGAGCTCCCTGGTCAACCTAGTAAGAAGCTGAGATCTCTTATAAGATCCTCCAAAGCTAGCTATGAAAACAAAATCACCACTGATTCTAAGGGCAACCACAAACATTCTCTAGCTATGTCAAGAATCTCAATGGCAACACCCAGATCTTCTCTAAGTTACAGCACAACGGCATGAAAATTACAGAACCAACTGATATTGCCAACATCCTGGCAGATAGGTTCAGTGCTAACTTTACCCCACTCTCACCCCCTAAAGGGCCCATATCTATACAGGAAAAATGCAGAGTCCCTGTAATCACATCTATGCAGGTAAAAGCTGCACTCTCTAAAACCAAAAACACAGCATCCATGGGACTGGACAACATTCCAGGTTGCGTTTTACACAAACTTCAGAATGAACTGGCTCCCCACCTAAGCACCATATTCAATCATAGTCTCACATCAGGTTTTGTGCCCACTGAATGGCACACAGCAACAGTTATCCCACTCCACAAAGGGGGGAGCCACCAGTGATCCTGGGAACTATCACCCTATTAGCCTGACAAGCCTGGTCTGCAAGGCCATGGAATGCATCATCATGGAACTCATAAACAAAGACATTGGTAACCTCCAAACTCTGGACCCCACACAGTTTGGGTTTGTGAAAAGCAAATCATGCCTTCTGAACCTGACTGACTTCTTTGAGGCAGTCACCAAAGCCATAGACACAGGTAAGGTGGTTCACACAGCCTATCTTAACCTCACCAAAGCTTTCGACACCATCCCCCATTCTGGATTTATAGCTAAACTCACTAAACTAGGTATAAATCCCTACATCACAAGATGGGTTGCGAACTGGCTCACTGACAGAACCCACACTGTAAAAGTTGCAGACTCCAAATCTGACTTCAAACCAGTGACAAGTGGAGTACCACAGGGTTCAGTCCTGGGACCTCTCCTGTTTGGTATCTACTTCTGTGAAGTACAGGCTAACACAGAAGGCCTCTGGCTAATGAAGTTCGCAGATGACTGCAAACTAGGAGCCATAGTCACGTTCCCAAATGATGTGGACATCCTATAGAAGGGCCTCACTGAGACAGATGTCTGATGTCAGAGACATGGCCTTAAGCTTAATGCCAAAAAGTGCATCGTCATCCCCTTTGGTAAAAACTCTGTACCCATGAACTACCACATAAACAGCAGTCTACTTAATGCTGAATGTGTGATAAGAGACCTTGGGAGGGGGTGGACAGTAGTCTCTCCTTTTATAATCACATTGCCACAGTAGTCAGGAAATCCTTCTATGTGGCACACCTCATCACAAAAGGGTTCTCATCCAGGAAAAAAGAGCTCATTGTTCCCCTCTACTCAGCACTCATTAGACCCATTATAGAGTACAACACCCCTTTTGGAATGTACCTCACAAGACATCTGCAGCAGCTGAAAAGGCCACAGAAGTACCTCAGAAAGAGGATTACTGGCCTCAAACAGATGCCCTACACTGACCATCTCAAAATACGCCAGCTTTACTCTGTAGCATATCGCCTACTCCGAGGAGATCTCTGCCTAACTTATAAAGCTATGTTAAACCCAGAGCTGTTGGACATGCTACACCTAAAGAAATCCCAATCCCTCCAATGCTCTAGGGACCTAAACCTTGTCACCACAATAAACAGGATATGCTGGAGGGATAGATTCCTGTCCCAGAGACTTCCTATACTCTGGAACAAGCTATCCATCTATGTCAAGCAAAGTTCCTCATTAGCACTCTTCAAGAAAAATCTTGATGAGTGGATGGGAAATAGGAAATACACCCTGGAGATCACTTCTGTGTCTCTGCTCAACAGGGGCACAGGAAATTAACTTTCTTGGGTGGCGTAAGCCAGGGAACCTTGTTGGCTAGGCTTACTTAGGCCCTTGGGCCTTTAGCCTAGTACCTACCTATGATATGAACTCAGCTAAATACACCACATTTTTAGTTCTGCAATCTGCATATTATCTAGGTGTATACTTCCTACCTGGCACAGGGTGTACAAATATGTTATTTTCTTTGACATATTGACATGCCTTGCATTTCTTACATTTAAAAGTTTCGAACCTCTTCCTATGTATTATGGACCTGTTGGGATATATGTTCTTACATAAAATCTGCTTCAGATTTTGGCTGTTAGTATAAGCAAATCTTAGGTGGGGACCCACAAGTGCTTTCAGTTTATCATCAGTATGTAAAATCTTCCAGGTATTTTTATCACCTGGGAAATGACACCAATATCACTATTGTAATGTAGATTTATTCTCACAAATGGGTTATTTTGCTTCTGTTGATTAACAACAATCCCATTGTCAGAACTTCCCATATTACATTCAAACCATGGCTTGCCTCTATTCCTTCTCCAACTTTTTGTCCTAGCTATTGTTCTCTTAACTCATTGTGTTGGATAGCCATGACTAGCAAACATATAATGCATGTTATCTAACTCACCTTCATATATACTATCTTCAGTACATAGTCTAGGAATTCTTAACCCCTGCCCATTCATTACATTATCAAAAATGTGCCTTGGGTGCATACTGCCATACATTAACATGTTATTTCTCCAACAACTTTTCCTATACACTCTGGTTTGTAATTTGCCAGACAAGTCTTTATAAATCTTCACATTTAAAAAATCTATTGATTCAGCAGAATTGCAACATATGAGTGACATCAGATTATGTTTGAGAAGTAATGCTCTATATCAACATACTGAAGCAAACAAAGAACATAGATTTCAGTTTATGGTGTTATACATTCAGCAAGTGAGTATGGGGGGGGTGACATTGTACACAGCACTGAATTAGCTGAGTTAAGATGGATAGCTGATTTGCAAGCTAACCATACACCTGGGTTAAATGCTTGTATGCCTTTAAAACCCTTATTGAACAGGCCTAGGTTCTGCTATTGATTCTAATTGGTTGCTATTTGCTTAAATATGGTTGATTTTAACTGTTTTTTTAGATCCGATGAAGAGCTAATGCTTGAAAGTGCTTATCTGTGTGATAAATAAAGTTTTAACTGGTCGTGGTGGCTCCAGTGGGTTTTCTTCTCATCCTGTATGATATATTTTACCAATGTGGACTTTCACTTCTTCCTTGGCTGCTTTAGATTTTTAAAACATTTAAAGCTTAGGACTTCAGTACTGTGATGCTGCTTATGTACATTTGTCAGAAGAGGTGACAACGGGCTTTAAACCCCTGACTGATCTAATTGCTTTGTATTGTTATAAAAGGTACATGTTAACTTGTCCTCCACTCTACAATAAAAACAGTGGAAAATAGTTCCACAACTGTCTGTCTTGTTTATAGTAGTTGCTGTGCTCATGACATTAGCAGGATTAATTGCCCATCTAAGATAGACAGCAGCACCCAACAGGCTAAACTGCAAATTTATCTGTGTCTGTGGTATGTCATGCAGGTAGAGATGCATTCCTCTGCAAAGTGAGAAGTTAAGCTTAAAAAGGTAGGTGGGATTTCCTTTCCTTTGATTCCAAGGCAAGGAAATGGAAGTTATAAAAGGTACAAGCACATTTCTGGCACCTACACAATACTGTAGGAATATTACATATTATATATTATTATATTATTAATAATAATAATACACTATAATACTGTAGGAAGAAAAGAAACCTAAGGATTGAGTTAAACTGTAGGACAGGGCAGTTTTCCTTTAAACTAAAGTTTCTGAAAGAACTCCAAAATTGCCTTCATTTGATTGCTAGTCTGGTGCCTTAAACTGTAGCACAAGTTCAACAGTTAGAGAATTGTTTCCACTCCAGTTCGTGCTTCAGTGCTTTTATATTCTGCTTATCTTTTACCTGCTTAAGGTTGCATTATGTGTATGACACATCCCCCACTAACACATTAAGCTAACATTTCTAAGAGCTCCACTACTGCCTTTATTTGATTGAATGTCTCTCCAGCTAGCCTCTTGTTCCTTGAATATTTTTCCAACCCTCCCACTCCTTTGCTATTGTTGCTTTATAAGGCTGGTATCTGTCCTCCACCCCCTTATGATAATCTGATTTCCAAAGTCCCTCCTTCCTCTCATTCATTGCTGCTGACTATTGTATAAGCTAGCTATGTACTCTTCCCACAAATTGGTTTCCATAGATCCATGATACTGAGTGCCCACCCAGCAAACCAGTAATGCTCTTGAGTAAACCTCATTTACTACATATTGTCTCCTGCTCATTTTCGTGGAGCTCAGCAAAGCTTGGAGTCCCAGTCTACAGTACAGAAGTGTTTTATGTGTATCCAGTGCCATCCAGGCAAAATTAAGTACCTTCAATTGCTAAGTCACACTTAAGCTATTTTGAATGATTGCTACTGTTTCCTGCTTTTATGTGTGCATTTCACTGAATTTTTTGTAAAAAAAAAACATTGCTGTTCCTCTCACTGTTACTGCTGCAAGACTGTCTTAAAATAGTCTTCAGCAAGGGATTTTTCAGCTAGTTGTTTAAGTGGTTTGTAATAGTATGGCACTTGTGGGTCTCTTCTACTGTGTTTTTACATTAGAAGGGCTGGATGTATTCATCTTGTGGCAGGAGGCATTTTTCTGGTCTATCTGTGCTGGGAAATACACAAAAGGGTTTTTAGTGTACCTGTTCTATTGGCCAGAGAGCTCACTAGTCAGTTTTCTGTTCTTTCTGTGCTGCTATAAAATTTGTGCATTTGCCTGGGTTAGCAGTGCCCTGTACAGTTGCAAACACCTAGAAAGCACATTTTTTCCTGTAGAACAGTCCAACAGCAATATAGTGCATATACCTTGTGTGCCAACAGGCTTAGAGTAGCTAGTTGTGTATTGAGTGGCAATACATACAGATTTAATAGAGTTCAGTACTGTGTCAACATTAATGTTAGCAGACTTTACTACTGTTTAGCATAATCTGCTCCAGTAAAGCACCATATTAGTCTGCACCAACAAAGCGCCCTTAATAGCCTTCTAACCCCAATTCCCCACCCCGTGTTGTTCACCAATCAAAGGACTGGACAATGTAGTTATGCAATTTCCTAACTTTTCTGTAGCCAGCTTGGTGGATATGGGCATCTTGAAACAATGTAGCAATTATCTCATGTTTACTGAGAACTACTTAATCTTTAAAGAAGCAAACACAGTACGCAAGACACGTACTTACACAATGACACTGGAGGGTAAACTCTTGCATATAAGTGCACATCAGATTGTCAAAACTACACAAACACCTACCTCACATAGCACACAACACACACATAGACTACGGTATGCTGAAGCACTTAAAAGCAATCCTCCTAAACAACAAAGATTGCCTAGACCACCTATTGTCAAAGCTATGCCTCAGCAAGCCTAAAGGTGCTCATAAAAATACCTAACACCACACATACTGTCACTTTCAGTGAAGCCCTAAATACTAAGCCCCTAAGACAAGCAAACGCGCTTCCCAGGGCTCTCATCACAGGGAACTCCATTGTAAGATATACTGATGCCCCTCTAACCAGGTTGAACAAGAAGAATATAACTGTTAGCTGTTTATCTGGAGCCAGGATCTGCCAAATCATGTACACACTCAAGTCATTATGCCACAGGTACCAGTATGATTTCATCATAGTCCGTGTAGGTATAAATGACCTGAGATGTACCTCCCTGGACTACATGAGACATTATGAAGCTTTCAGACTATGCCTCTCAGGCTGGTATGAACCTAGCATTGAACAGAATATTACCATCACCAAGAATGATGTCACAATATGAGCAAAAAATGACTGATTTGAACAACTGGCTATCTTTCTGGTATCATTTTAGAGGATCCAATATTTGTCAGCTTGGGAGGACATAGTTAACAGACCACTTTGCTTTGCCAAGCCTTTTTTTAGGCAATGCCAAGTTGAAAAATGTACCAACATAGCAAATTCAACTCAAATGAACCTCAAGGTGTTAATGCTCAATGCCAGGAGCCTAAATAAAAAAAAATACACACCCTCCAAGCCCTCTTGACACTCAAGAATTCAGACATCTGTGCAGTTACCAAGCCATGGCTTAAAGAGGCAGACAGTATCCTGGCAGTGCAAGGTTTCAGTGCCTTCCACATTTTTAGACCAGTAGCTGCACATACAAGGGCTAAAGGTGGAGGTGTCTGAATATACATCAGTAGCAAACATACCTCTAGGGTGGTCAAAATGAATGATGTGCAGGAGTTCCTCCATGTGCAGATCACCATAGACAAAATCCCATACCATATCCTTGCCAGCTATAGGTCACCCTCCATGTCCCAAGAAACTCATAATGCATACTTGGACCTACTGGAGACACCACTGAACCTAACACCCTACTCATGGGAGACTTCAATTACCCCTCTATAGACTGGGAATCCTACATGGCCTCAAGTTTACAAGCACAGAGATTCCTGGACTTTGTAAATACAAACATCCTTGACCAAATAGTGAATGCACCCACTAGAGATTCCAACATCCTGCATCTCATGCTCACAAATATGGGAGAACGCTACACCCTCCCCCCTCCATGTCTCAACCTCTCTTATAAGTTCTTTCAAAATGAAAATCAGCTCCATAATCTTTAAAATCAGTAACAGTTAGGAACTATTCCAAGGCAAATTACCTTTTATTAAATGATGGTTTGTTAAAATTCAATGTCCCTCCAAACCCAGAGAATACAGCAGCCTGTGCTGAATTGTCTCAGAAACTGTACAGCCATGTAAATGGCTGCATAGTGGCTGCTCTACCTACCAGATGTAAGCCCAGGACTAGCCTCAGAAACAAACCATTCTGGTGGCATCCCAAATTAAACAGGATACACAACAAAAGAAAAAAAAGTTACAGCAAAAACCAGGAAGGGTAATTCCCATAAAAATAAAAATTCTCTCATCAAATTAAATAGGCAACTAAGAGGGCTAATTAGATCAAACAAAGCCAAATATGAGGTTAGGATAGCCTCCCAGGTGAAAGATAACTAAAAGGCCTTCAACAGCAATGTCAGAAACCTCAAGGGCAGCACACAGCAATGTGCTGAACTGGTGGTTAATGGCACCACATTCACTGAGCCTGGTGATATAGCGATACTGTTAGCAGACAAATTCAGTTCCAACTTTAACCCTCCACACCCCCAACCATCCCAACAAAAATATCCTCAAACATAACCCCTCCAACTATAACTAAAGAGCATGTACTGGCTGTACTCTCTAAAGCCAAGAACATGGCCTCAGTGGGCCTAGATTACATCCACAGATGCCTCCTGAATAGTCTAAAATACAACTTATCAGGACCCGTGAAGTCATTATTTAACTACAGTCTTAAAGTAGGCTTCGTGCCACATGAATGGAGGACTGCAATGGTCATCCCCCTTCATAAGGGAGGGCCTTCAACAGATCCTGGAACCTAAAGATTATTAGTCTGACTAGTCTTATTTACAAAGGCAAGGAATTAATTATCATAGAAATTATCTACAAGGACATAGGAGACCTCCAGACACTTGGTCTGTCCCAGTTTGGCTTTGTTAAAAGAAGGATATGCTTACTCAATCTGGAGGACTTTTTTTGAAAAGGTCACTAAAACAATGGATGAGGGGAAAAGGGTGCACACTGTCTACCTAGATATGGCTAAAGCATTTGATATAATACCCCACTTAGGCATTGTCAACAAACTTACGGAACTAGGTATAAACCCCTTTATAACATGGTGGATAGCTAGCTGACTCACTGATAGGAACCAGGAGGTCAGAACTGGTGAGGCCACCTCCACAAAGAGGCTGGTCACCAATGGAGTCCCCCAGGGCTCTATGCTGGGCCCACTCTTCTTTGCCATCTACTTCTCGGATGTCAAAGCCAATGTCAAAGGCCTCTGACTAACCAAGTTCACAGAAGATTGCAAAATGGGAACAGTCATTGAATGTCCCCAGGACAAGAATACCCTTCATGAAGATCTAATGCAGACAAAAACTTGGTGCCAAAGCCATGGCTTAAATCTCAATATCAAGAAATGCAATCTAGTTCCTTTGGGAAGTCTGCTACCCCAGGTAACTAAGTCATCAATAAATTCCCTTAAAAGTTAATTGACTAGTGAGGGTCTGGGAACTCACATAGATAGTAACCTAGCCTTCGACCAACATATGTCCAAGTTAGGAAGAAAACCCTTCTGTGTTGCTCTATGTATAAGCAAGGGCATGGCATCTAGGTCCAGAGAGGTCATCATACCACCGTGCTCGGCTCTCATCAGACCCGTCATAGAGTATAAGGCCCCCCTTTGGTATGTAACTGACCAGACACATGTAGCAACTGTAACATCCACAAAGGTTTCTTATAAAAAGAATGCAGTGAGTAAACACAATGTCTTACACTGATCGCCTCAAAGCTCTGTCTCTTTACTCTGTATCATAAAGACTTCTGAGAGATGATCTTTGCCTGGTGTACAAGCCATCCCTGGAGCCTGTTTTAATGAACCTTTTGCACATCCACAAATCAAACTGCATTAGAACTGCTAGATTAAAAGACCTAAATTTTGCTTGCAACCTAATTAGAACATGTTGGAGCGACAGATATTCTTCTCAGATAATTCCTATTCTCTGGATCAGGCTGTCCATCCATGTAAAGCAGAGTTCTTCCTTATCCCTATTTAAGCACAACTTAAACCAATCAATGGGTAATCAGAAATTCTACTACATCTCTGATGGACAGAGGCAGTCAGTAAATCACCTTTATATCAGTCAAATTTGTGGGTCACATTTGGGTTGCACAGCTAGGCTTATAAGGGCCTCAGTCATCATCAGCCTAGTATACACCTATGAACCTTTGAACTCTGTCCATGAGAAAGCAGCCAGGACATGTATTAGTAAAGATGAAATACTGCCAGCAGAAAGAGTTGATCCTGACGAAACTATGGAAGCAGGGAAAAGTATTAAAAAACTGAGACAGCAGAGTACTGTGAAAAATTATTATTCACTGCACACCAGTCAGAAAAGAAGCACATTTATCCCACCTATCAGAGAATGTCAAGAAGAAGGTGTGAGATTTAAGCTTCTGTATCCAGCTGCCTTCATAATATTTTTTTCCTTTAGGATCAAATAAATTTTTTGATGCAGAACAAGCTAAGGAGGAAATAAAAAATAGCCAACAAAAGAAGCGGAGATGGCTAGAAGAATCAGGTGCATCTTGGTCTTGAACCAGAGTCTGATGTTGGGAGCTAGAGATGAACAAGAAGAAAACCAGCAACATTGAAATTAGTGAATACATGTGAGACTATAAAGCATCAATCACATTTGTAAAATATTGTTTTCCCAAGAAAAGTGGATGAGAAAGACTAGACTTTTGTTGACTTTGTTAAACTTGTAGGTGGACTATAAAGCATATACCCCACTATCTGTCATTAATGTGTAGAAGGACACTAAAAGAGAAAAATGTAACTGTAAGTAAAACAATGTTTGTTCTTATTAGAATTTGTTTAAAACATTTCATG
This sequence comes from Protopterus annectens, assembly GCF_019279795.1. Taxonomy (NCBI): domain Eukaryota; kingdom Metazoa; phylum Chordata; order Ceratodontiformes; family Protopteridae; genus Protopterus; species Protopterus annectens. The sequence continues at coordinate 536,350,220 of NC_056727.1, read as the reverse complement.
ATATCAACTGCATGTTATATATATAGTAAAGCAATCTTGTGTAGTGTGTAGTCATGGGTATTTTAAATGTGGTGGAAGTCTCTTCAGTGATTGTTGTATATGTTAAAGATATTAAAATAAACAGGTACGTTTTTAGTTGTAAGAAATGTAAGCTTTACAGTATAAAAGGAGAAAAAATGCTGTACTAAAGCAAGTTTAATGTTAATATGCTGTGATCTTGGGCTGCTGGAGTGGGGTAGGGTGTAAAAGTGCACTAATTATAAGTAGAACTTAGATATTTTCTCTTATTTTACAGGGGTGAATGTCTAGATTAATGTCCTTGGCTTAAGCTATAAAACAAGTCTTTTTTTTATAAAAAGTAGGCTTGAAAAATAAGACAAAATGAAAGCCATAAAAAATGCAAAACTTCTTACATCTGCAAATATATCTTTTTTTTTTCCATTACAAAATGTTCATTTAGAGACCAGAAGTCTCCTGCTAATGCAGCTGTACATTCTGTTCAGACTGAAATTTACAAAGATTCATTGCTGGCTACTTTTACATGGAGACAAGCTATCTGTAGGTATAATCAATTAATCTTGATAGTTATGAATATTCTTTGCTGGGGGAAATGCAAAATGTAAATATACAATGGTAAGCTGTTCAGTGAAAAATAAAGTTTGAAATTATGGGATGTGAATAAGATATAGCAGCCTCTCTAGTTGCCTTGATACTTTAATGTATTTAACAGATCAGTGTACAATTTAGTTTTATTTAAGGATAGCCAGTGCACTTTTTCTTAGGGCTGAAAGTTAATATTTTCTGAAAGCATATGTACAGTTTTTATAACTGGTAGGGGAACAGAATTAAGAAAAGTACAGACAGTAATTGGTGCAAGTGGGAACAAAGGATGTAGCATGCACTTTAGCATGGGTAACCTTAATTTTATATTGGGTAATTCCCATAGGTGCAGCTGTCAATTTTGGGCAATTGTTCATATATGGAGATTAACTTACTTTTTGAGGGTGTATATACTTTTATGTGTTTGCTCTAAGTTAAATGGGGATTACAGTGTTTAGAAAATGTGTTTAGTTTTTGTTTGAGGGTTTCACTAAAGTGAAAAGTCTTGAAAAATGTGACATAGGTTCAAATGACAATGAGAAGTTATGTACCTACCATAACGTTCCATGTTAGTTGTCTTCTTCTCACCTTCTTTCTTGCTGGATGGGTTCGGAGCCGATCCTCAGCTCCGACTCGGCCAATACTAAAGCTCGAGAGCTAATTCCACCGGCTTGAGGCTCCCCTATATCCCACAATGCTAGGCGGTAACTACTCAGATCTCGTTTGATAGCTAAAACCAAGCAGTTCTAGTCTCCATAGTATGGAGAAGAGAGAAAAGGAACCCACCTCTATATAAACTTGTATGTAAGCTACCACAAACATAAAAGGGAGAATAGAGGTGGTAGAACATGTGGGAAGGAAGCCCCAATGGAAGATCCCAAAAATTCCTATCAGTCTGTCCAGGCTGGAGGGAAGGAGGGTGGGACGCAAGAAAGAAGGCGAGAAGAAGATAACTAACATGGAATGTTATGGTAGGTACATAACTTCTCAATGTTAAGTTGTCAATCTCCCCTTCATTCTTGCTGGATGGGACCGTGTCCCTAGCACTTTACCCTGGGTGGCTTATCGGAACAGACTCTTGAGAACAATGGAACCAAAGTTGGCATGGTTTCTGGAGGCCATATCCAATTTGTAATGCGAGATAAAGGTATGAGGAGAAGCCCAAGTGGTTGCTGCACAAATGGAATCTATTGGTAGCCTGCTCTGAAAAGCTACAGATGTAGCTAATGCCCTGGTTGAATAAGCTCTAGGTCTTGAAGGCAGTTTTTGATGTCTGATTTCATAGATGAAGGTAATTACAGAGGTAAGCCATCTTGAAAGGGACACTTTAGAAACTGGAAGGCCCAATTTCCCTTCCGCATAAGACAGGAAGAGCTGGTCAGATTTCCTGAACTGTTTAGTCCTGTTTAAATAATATCGAAGTTGGCGATGAACATCTAGAAAATGTAACTTTTGTTCTGACCTGTTGGAATAATCAGGGAAGAAGACAGGGAGATTGATAGTCTGGTTTAGATTTGCCTCAGAGGAAACCTTAGGCAAGAAGAACGGATTAGTCCAGAGGGACACCCTGTCTTTATGTAAAACTAAGTAAGGAGGACGACTGCAAAGAGCATGAAGTTCAGATACCCATCTAGCTGATGTTATGGCTACTAGAAAAAGTGTTTTCCATGAGAGAAACTTAAGAGGGCATGAAGCCACAGGTTCGAAGGGGGAGAGAATCAAGGACACTAGGACCAAATTCAAGTCCCATCGAGGTGGGGGATCTTTGATTGGGGGCTTGAGCAAAAAGACACCTCTTAGAAAGGCTTTGCAGAGTTTATGGGACATGATACTGGAGTCCGAGACACCTACATGAAAGTTAGATATAGCAGCTAGTTGTACTCTAATGGTAGATGAAGAAGAGCCTAAATGAAATAGCTCTGCCAGGAAGTCTGGGATAGACTGGATAGGTACAGTGAAGGGGTCTATATTTTTGATGCTGCCCAGAAGGAAAAAATGTTTCCACTTACTATTGTAAATCCTTCTGGTAGAAGACTTGTGAGAGGCTATCAGGATATTACAGACCGAATGAGAAATTAAGGGAAGCCTGGCTAGGGTAGGAATCGGAGAAACCACACTGTGAGGTTGAGAGATTGGAGGGAGTGGTGCAGCTGGCCTGACTGGTGGGTCAAAAGATCTGGCACTGGGTCCAGATGCCAAGGCTGCTTCAAGAGGTAATGATGCAGGAACGGAAACCATATCTGTCAAGGCCAGTAAGGGGCAATGAGGATCATAGTGACTCTCGAGGGGATAGCTTTCTGAATTAATTGAGAAATCAGTGGAAAAGGGGGGAAAGCATACAGAAGTCCCCGTGGCCAATAGTGGACTAGAGCGTCTCTGGTGGGTTGGTCTGGTAGAGGGAAGAGGGTGAAGAAATCGTGACACTTGCTGTTTTGGGGAGTAGCAAAAAGATCACAGCAAGGCCGGCCCCATCTTCGAAAGATTTCTTCCAGCACTGATTTTTTTTTAGAGACCACTCATGAGGCATGAGAATAGCTCTGCTCAACTTGTCCGCAATCACGTTGGACTTCCCAGGAATGTGCATTGCTATCAGAAACCGCTGAGACGAAATCGCCCACTGCCAAAGTCTGAGTGCCTCTCGACATAAGGGATAGGACCTGGTTCCACCCTGTTTGTTGATGTACCACACTACGGACATGTTGTCCGTCTGAATTGCAATAGTCCCTGTGGGAAGAGAGTCCTGAAGAGCGTGCAACGCTAAAAGCACTGCCCTCATCTCTAAAACATTTATGTGCAAGTGGCACTCAAAAGATTGCCACGTGCCCTGGACTGTCCTGCCCTGATAATGACCCCCACCCGATCAGGGAGGCATCTGTTGTCACCGTGGTGATTGGGAGGGAGGGATGAAGGGTCTGCCTTGAGAACTTGAGGTGATGTCATCCACCAAGACAGGTGATTCTTGCATGATTGGGTTAGCAGAATGATGTGAGACATTGGGAGCTGTTGGAAGGACCATTGGGAAAACAGCATCCACTGGAGGATCCGCATGTGAAAATGAGCTAAGGGAAGGAGTGTAATGGTAGCTGCCATGAGTCCTAATACCTTCAAGACTACCCTGGCTTTGATCTTGTTGCATTGAAGCAGGAGGTAAACGTGTTTGCGGATACCTGATACTCTTTGCTCTGTCAGTCTGGCAGAAAGATGAACTGTGTCTAAGGTGGCACCTATAAAGGTAATAGATTGACAAGGCGACAAGGCAGATTTTTCGAAATTTACTGAAATGCCTAGAGCTTGGCAAGTTTGAATGATGAAGTCTCTGGATAGAAGGAGTTGACGCCTGGTGGTGGCGGTAAGGAGCCAGTCGTCCAAATATGGAAACTCCTGGAATCCTTGACGTCTCAAGACTGCCATACATTTGGTGAACACTCGGGGGGGCTGTAGTGAGACCAAAGGGCAGGGCACTGAAATGGTTGTGACTGGCTCCCAGCCTAAAGCGGAGAAACCTCCTGGAGCGTCTGTGCATTTTGATATGGTAGTACGCATCCTGAAGGTCTATCGAGCACATCCGATTGTCCTGACCCAAGAAGGGTAGAATGGACTGTAGCGTGACCATCCGGAATTTTGTTTTCTTCACATACTTGTTTAGCTTGCTGAGATCCAGTATTGGTCTCCAGTCCCCTGTTTTTTTTGGTACCAAAAAGAATTTGGAGTAGATTCCGGATCCTTGCTGGTCTGCTGGGACTGGCTGGATAGCTCTTTTTGACAGCAACTTTGATATTTCTAACGCTGCTTGTTCCCTTAGACTAGGTGGAACATCTGGAAGGGATCCTTTGGGTTGGGATGGGATGTAAATAAAGGGGATTTTGTAACCCTTGGATATGATCGACTGTACCCATTTGTCTTGAGTAAGGGAAAGCCAGGCTTTTGGGTACAGTGATAATCTTCCCCCGACTGCCTCCGAAGGTGGACAGCCGGGCAGCTCCTCAAGGTTGCTGAAAGGGTTTATCAGAGAAAGTCTCTCTGCTACCCTGGCTTTGCGAACCACCTCTGCCCCTAGGGTGGCGTCTATTGTTGTTCCCCCCTCTGCCTCTAGAGGGGAATCGACTTTGTGCGTCAGATGAGACTCCTTGTGGTTTGCGGAACCACATTCCCCCCCCCCTCTGACCTTTGGGATAAAGTCTGGAAGGGGTAGAAAAACGGACTCCCACGGCAGAGAGAGTCTTGCCTTCCTGCTCGCACCTAGTCAATGTATCCTTCACCTGAGGTCCAAACAACGTTGAGCCATCAAAGGGGAAATTGGTGAAGGATGCCTTGAAAGGGTCCGCAAAATTGCAAAGCCACATCCAGGCGTGGCGTCGTAAAGCTACACCTGTGCCTGCGGCCCTACTCACCCCATCAGCCGCATATGAGATAAGCCGCATGGAGGAGTTGACAATCGAATTCAGGGTTGCCAACTGGGAGTTCATTTTGACTTGGAACCCCTCAGCTGTTGGATCCTGCATAGCATCACCCATATCCTTGAGTAAATCCCTCTGGAGACGGGTGAAGTGACACAAGTAGTTCAGCGACCGCATGGCTAAGGTCGCTGAGGAAAACATCCGCTTACCGTACCTGTCCATGGTCCTAGACTCCTTATTAGGAGGATGGACAGGTATCGAAGGATTGGCTAATTCCTTTTTAGTGGCTGCGGCCACCATGGTATCAACAAAGACACCTTTAGATAAGAACTGTTTCTCTTTCGGGGGCAGTAATAAATTTTGACGGCCTCCTTGGGGTATGTTCCACCGAATCAGGGGCCGTCCAAGCCTTCCTTGCCACCACTTCCATGAGGGGGTCAAAGGGAGGAGACACCCAGGAGGTGGAAGGGCGAGAGCCAAACGCCTCAAGGTAGACCGACTCATCCTCTGAAGGATTAAGGGCGGGCCAGTTCCCCCTCTGTTTAAGGATTTCAAGGATGTCAGCAAAAGAGACATCCTCAGAGGGGGACCGAGGGGAACCTTCAGATTTCTCCAAGTCGGTGTCAGAGGTAATAGACTCAGGGGAGTCAATGTGCTTCCTCTTGCACTGTCTTTTCCGAGGGGGTTCCCCTGCCAGATCAGGAAAAGCCTCGGAAGAAGAGGATATTCCCAATGGGGAAACCTGAGGGGCTGGCTCTCTACGGTCTGGTATGAGGGGGTGGGTAGAAACCACTGCAGGCACTGAAGAGGGAGGAGCTGACGGAGCTGACCGTGGGGCAGACATGGGGTCTAGCATGCTCTGCATGACCTCGAAGGCGCCCCAACCAGCCAAGGCCGAAGGTCCCCACTCTGAGGAGACAAGTACCCCCCCCAGCACTGACAGGGACGGCTCCGAGGCCGATGTCGGAGCTGAACTCACCAGCGCTGACGCACCGAGAGGGAGAACGGGGTCGGACAATGGTCCGATGCCACTCGCCCCCTCGGAGCCGATGAGGGAAGCCCGGCACTGAGATCCCTCCAAAGAGGAAATCGGAGCAGACGATGGAGCCAAAAGGGAGGGTATCAGCTCTGACACACCGACAGCCATGGCTCCGATGAGCCCCGGCTCCGAACTCAAAGGAGTCGGAGGAGGAACAGAAGCAGGGATGGGAATAGCCGCTGACTGTTGAGTAGGGCTATGCAGCATTTGGGCCAGTGCCTTGGACTTGAGAAGTCTACTCACCACCCTTTGTAAGTCATGGTCGGACAGCCTGGAGGACCGAGAGGAATGGGACCTATGGCTCCGCTCCGACAGAAGAGGGGATCCCGGGGCCGAGTGGATGGAGCCGATGGAAGGGGACCTCGACCTCTTCTTAGAAGGTGGCTCCGATAAAACTATCGGAGCCGACTGAGTCTTAGCAACCTCGGCTCCGGCCGGAGCTGAGGTAATGGTTTGAGACTTCGAAACATCAACTCCAGCCGGAGCTGATATCGAAGCAGCCTTAATGCTCCCAGCGGACGGCTCTGAAGCTGGAGCTAACGGCTTGGAAGTCTTTGAAGGCTTCCCCGATGCAGACTGGGTCGAGGGGCCTTCAGGCTTTAATAAGCCTCGAAGAATAAGTTTATTCTTGCGTTCCTGCAGGACTCTTGGGCTGAATGCATGGCAAACAGCACAGGAGTCCTGCAGGTGCAAAGGTCCCAGGCAATAGACACAAGAAGTGTGACCGTCTGTCAGAGACATTTTCTGACAGCACGAGTCACACTTCTTGAAGCCTGAGACCTTGGAGTCTTTAGACATCCCAGAAAAGGAGACTGTATACCAAAAAACACAGACACACCCTTTAACCAAAAATAAAATCCCAATCACTCTGAATGACAAGGGAAAAAGGGGAGTGGGCCAAAGGCCTAGAACTTAAAAAGGGATAAAAAGGGAATAAAAACCAGGGAAACCCGATTTAAAACTAAAAGGATACCCTGTACTATAAAGTTAACTAAATAAAGAGGATAGGGGTAGATATTTGAAGTTTTTAAGTAGAAAAAACTCACTAACCTGCCAGAGCCAGTAGAAGAAAGCACCTCACAGCTAAGCGGCAAACGAGATCTGGGTAGTTACCGCCTAGCATTGTGGGATATAGGGGAGCCTCGAGCCGGTGGAATTAGCTCTCGAGCTTTAGTATTGGCCGAGTCGGAGCAGAGGATCGGCTCCGAACCCATCCAGCAAGAATGAAGGCGAGATTGACAACTTAACATCACCTGTATAAAGATCAGCCTGTCAAATATTAATGTGTGCATGTAACAAAAAGGTTGGAAATATACATTCAAAAAACAATAAGTAAAATAGGTGGGAACAACCTATGTCTATCACACTGGCTGTGCTATCCATATTATCTTGGAATGTAAATGGCCTTACATATATAGACAAAAAGAAAAGAGTATTAAATGCAGAGTGCAAATAATAATGATGCAGAAGACACATTTAGAAAGAAAGGATTTCAGGATGGATATGCAGAAGAATATCAGGGGCAAAGGAAATATGGAGTAATTATACCAATTTCTAGAGGGGCTCCAATAGTAATAGAAAAGGAAAAAAGACAATAATAGTGAATTTGTGGTAGTAAGGGACTACTGGCAATGGCATAGGATTATGATGGCATGTACTTATATTCAACCAAAAACATCTAATTATACAGCTTTATAACATTTTGTGAAAAATAATCAGCTTTCACCAGAGAATATTACTTATAGGTGGGGACTGGAACTTGATTTGCAATAGTGTGAATGTATCAGGGGGACCTAGAAGAGAAAATAACACAAAAGATGGTAGATTTCTGAAGATATTTATGAAAATATTTGGTATGGAAGACGTGAATTCAGTAGCAAGAACTCAGACAGACTTTACGTATTATTCCCCAAGATACTAACTGGGCTAGACTAGGCAGAAATTATATTTCACAGGAACATGTGTATTTTATTGAAAGCTTCAATGTACATACACTATTTCAGATCATGCACTGATGAATAACAAGAAAACAATCCAAGGTAATGAAGGAAAAATGTGACACTGACACTTTCCCACCTACCTTTTAAAAAGAAAGAAATTTAAGAAATTGGGTAGTGTAAATTATTTGAGAATTATTGGGGAAGATAGTAAGATCTTCTGAAGTTATAGTTAGTGCGTGGACTAAAATTAAAATGGAGTTTAAAAATAAGGTAGAAATAAAATGGAAAGAGATGTGGTTAAAAGTAATAAGAATTACTTACAGGGGCAGACAAAGGTTAAAGTATTGCAAAATAAGGGGAATCTCACAGAACATGAAGACCCACAAAAGCAGAGTGCTAAAGAAAAAAAAATAAGGGAGTATCTGGGTAATATGCATGAGTTTGGAAAGACTGCTGTTAAGCAACTATTTTAACTCCAGAGCAAAAAAACTTTTAGCAGAATGACTTGCAACAAAAAGCAGAAGGTTTATCACCAAACGTAGGGAGCCTATAACAAGAAAAATAATAACAGATCCTGTAAAAATACCTTAGATTTTTCTGAAATGTTATGAAAATTTGCATAAGTAGAGAAATGGGAAAAAGCAAGGAAGAGCAGATATGGAAATATTTATGGAAAAATTTAAGGCAATGTTAGAGGTATATGAGACTCAACAAATGGCAGTTAATACAGGAGGAGATGAGATTAAATGATGATGTATAATCAGTCATCATGAAATTCTCTAGGAAGAGATGGTATTCCTGTGGAAGTTTGGAAGTTAGGAGGGAAGAAAGTAATACAGATCTGGAAGATTCATTTAACAGCATTTTAAAAGAACAGGAAGCACCAACATTTTGGAAGAAAGCTGTGATGGTTGTATTACCTAGAGATAGTAAAGGCCCATCAGACACAGCTTTATATAGAACCAATGTGGTTTTATAGAAGGCAGGCATACATTTGACAACTTTAACAGATCAGTGATGATCCAGAGTAAAGCACAATGTAATTGTGGGTTTTGATACAGGGAAAGCACTGGAGAGAGTAAGCTGGGATTTTATGAATAGGGCAATGGAAGCATTTATTTTCCTGACACAATAATATGATTAATTACGAGGAAAAATGAAGGAGTGGAGGCAAAAACTAAAGTGGGAGGGTTTCTCTCCGATAAGTTGTGCTTGAACAGAGGAACCAGGCAAAGGTGTCCTCTTTCCCATTGTTATTTGTTTATATTTAGAGCCACTGGCAAAGAAAATAAGGGTCTCAGGCAAGGATATAATTGGTATGGTAATCAAGAAAAGCTGGCTTTCTTTGCAGATGATATTTTGTACCTGATAAATCCAGAAGATAACATCTCAGTATTGTGAAACATTTTAAGACAGTTTTAAGCCTTTTCATGATATAAAATGAATGATAATAAAACAAAAGCTATAGCCATAAATTATGTACCCATACTTATGGAGACATGATAACATGAAGTATTTAGTAGTATGGGTTAAAAAGGCTTCTGTAATGGATTAAAAAGGTTTCTGTTATGGCAACTAAAGTATGTAGGAAGAGACTAACAAAATGTAATTAAAGGAGAACCGCACCCACAGACTCAAAAAACATGTTTATTTCATCATTGTTTGGTGTTTCCTACATTTTAACATGCCTTTTGGGACTATTTACAGTTTTTAAATAGTTTTATACGTAATTTTTGAGTCTGACCACGAGGTCCATCATCTTGAAGTAATTCTGATTGTTTATACTGCCTTTAGGTATCCCACAATGCAGTGCTTGTTTGTAAAACATTACATCACTCAGGCCCCTTTCTTCCTAAAGCTCCTATCACTGCACTGATTTTACAATCATACACAGCTATCTTTCAGTTAGTATTAAGTAACATTTCATGCCGTTCAATGACTACTTAAAACACAAACAGTGCAAATGCCACAGAACAGACTTTTGTTGTGCTTTTTACTGCTGCTTCTTTTTAGAATGGCTAAATTGCAGTCTTATGTGAAGCCTGAATTGCACTAGTTTTACTCATCTCCCATCCCCCTTCACACCTAACTTCCCTAACTGTCAAAGTGCTAAGAGTAATTTGAGCTGTTACCTGCTGTGATTGACAACTCACAGCAGGAGACTTCACTCGTGTACTGTTTCCTTATCCTAGCCTTTACTTTCTGTATGGGTAGGGGAAGGACCAGGGAGTTGTGACATCACAGCATGGGTGGATTTTTAGGACCGTCATGGTGATGTCAGTTTGGGGAGGGAATTATCCAGAAAACTACCTGTATTCATTGGTCTTGAGGACATCAATGAATTGGAGACTGCAGCAAGCTTTTCCAGGGCAGGATAAAAGTTTTTTTTTTTTCAAAACAGGTTTATTGTTTTAACATATAAGAGAAATATCATAACAATTTTATACAAGTAATTAAAAATAGGTATTATTATAATATTCAACAAAACAACTAAAGTATTTACAAAGACATCCACTACAATCAGATCAATTAATTAAACTAAAATACCATGCTGTTGAAATTAAAATTTTTTTAACAAATTTTGTAAATTATCCCATACAATAAAATAAGATGTTTTTCTATTTGTTCTAGTCCTAATTGTGTTTATTTCCATATGGCACACTATATTCATAACATTTTTAAATTCATTGAACGAAGGAGGTGTATCTGAAATCCAATTTCTAGTTATTATTTTCCTAGCCACTGCTAGAATAGACCATAACAAGGGAAGCTTAACCTTTTAACACTTTGAGGTACAGATGTGTTGAATAATATAAGAGATTTAGAAATAATGAAATTATCTGTAAAAAGAGCCTGCAAAAATTCATTAATTGACTTCCAGTATTCTTTCAATTTTATACAGTCATAAAACATATGAGCCCAGTCAGCATTAATTTCTACATTACATCTCTTACATAGATTATCTTTATTATTTATTTTATTCATCATCAAAGGTGTATAAAAGATCTATGTAAAAATTTCCATGTATAAAGTCTCCAGACAATGGAAGACGTAGTTCTATAAGCAGATTCCAATATATATTGTTTATCTTGTTGATTTGGTGGGTCCCCATTAATAGAAGTGAAATAATTCCAGTATGAATCTACACTGTAAAAGTTTCTTGTCTGATAACTTTATGTATGTATGAAAGTTTACCTTTATCAGAAACTTTATGTTGTAAATTTAATATCAAGTAATCAATCAGTGTTGGAATAGATTCTTTAACAGTTATAGACATTAAATCTATTTTATTAATGAGATGTTGTCTAAAGGTCTGAACCTCTAACCAGCAAGTTTCTATTAGATCAAATTCTTGTTTTAAGAAATCTAGATTTTTAACTTTATTATCAGATATCAACTGATACCAGTACTTTAGATCATTATCTATAGCTAAATGAGTTCCTTCAGAAGTAGATGACAAAAGCATACCCTGAGTATACATTATAGGAAATACAATAAAATTCCATTCCCTATACTTAGGGTGCATGAATATAAAGTTACGATAACTAATAATAATATTTAATGGGTAACAAACCATATGTTTAGGTGTAATAGGTGAAGTACAACATTCCTTTAGTAACCATAACATGGAGTTATTTACAATCATATTTTTATGTGTTAAGGAGATTTTCATGAAGTGTATACTAATTAGCTCCCAATAATCTTTCCATTTTGTGACATATGACTGATCTATTAATAAAGTAATAACTTTTACAATAGAAGAGATAGTATATAAATTAAAGTCTGGAAAAGAAATACCCCTTGAGACCAGCTATTAGTATGTTTCTTTAATGCAATCCTAGGTCTATTAGGTGCCCATAAGAAATTTAACATTAGTGTGTTCAGTTTCTTGATAATTATTTTTGTAGGTGGAAGTATTATTGATTGTATTAAGTATAAAATCTTGGGGAATATTATCATTTTAATAATTGTAAGTCTCTCCTCCAGAGTAAAAAACATATTATTCCAGGTATTAAAAAGATTTTGTATATTAAGAAAACAGGTATTATAATTATTATATATAATAGATTTAATATCTTTAGATAGTATTATACCTAAATAAGTTATCTGACCTGAATTGGGTACATATTTAGTAAAATCGCTAATGAGAATATTTTTTCGTGTATATATAGGTAGTATTTTAGTTTTTTCTTCATTTAATATTAAACCAGAAATACTTTTAAAATTCATCAAGTTATCAAATAGAGACTGTATAGAAGAATTAGATCCTGCTGATGTAATTAGAACATCATCTGCAAAAAGTTGAATTTTGGATGTTGTATTTTCATCTATTTCAAAACCCTCTATGTCAGTACTGTTTCTGATCAAATTAGCCCAAGGCTCCATTACTAAAGTGAATAATAGTGGAGAAAGTGGAAATCCTTGTTTTGTACCTTTAAGAATGGGTATTTTTTGTGAAACATATGTTCCTACCTTAATATAAGCCAACGTTCCTTTGTATAAATGTTCAATTAGATTTACAAATGCATCCGAGAAGTTTGTGCACTTCATTAAGGTAAACAGATAGTCCCAACTTACTGAATCAAATGCTGAACTTATATCAAGGCTAATAAGTGTTAAATCTTTCTTTTTCCTATTTGCAAAATCTATTAATGTTAAAGTTCTTCTTATATTATCAAAAGTATTTCTATTTACAATGAAGCCTGTCTGATCTATATCTATAATGCCGGAATGATTGTCTTCAATCTATCAGCAAAGATATTCATAAACATTTTATAATCAACATTAAGTAATGAGATGGGCTGATATGAAGAACATCTAGTTGGATCTTTATTAGGTTTTAAAATTGGCGAAATAAATGTATATTGCCATGATGGGGGGGTTATTAACTCAGTTTGGGCCAAAATAAAAACCTTATGTATTAATGAATATGTATTTTTAGAAAGGATTTTATATATCTCTGGTATAATACCATCATTACCCGGTGCTTTGTTTGATTTAAGCTTATTTATTTGTGTAATAACTTCTGTATATGAAATACTCTTGTCCAATAGTTTAATCTGTTGTTTATTAAGCTTTTTATTCATATTTGTGATTATAAACTCCTTTATTTTATCTTTAGGTTCCATGTTAATATTATTGTGGTTAATTTTGTGAAAGTGATTTCTAAATTCATCTAGTATTTCTGGTATACTAGAAACATTCTTCTTTTTCCTTAGAGAAAAGATTTCTTTGATATGGTTTTGTTTATTCAACCTTTTGTTTTATTTTTAAGTCTATGTAAGTATTTGGGGCTTATTGAATAAGACAAAACTTGTATTCTCTAAAGTTATTTTAACTTTATGAGTTAAAATTTCTTTGTATTTCTCATTTAGTTTGTTTATTTCTTCAATAACTTTCTTGTCCATAATATTTTCTTTATTATTATGTTTATAAGAGTCTAATTTACTTTGAATATCTAACAATTCCTTATCCCAAGATTTCCTTTTATTATTATACCATCTGATACTTTGTCCATATAGATATGATTTTAAGGCATCCCAAACATAAACAATGGAGACTTCAGGAGTGTTATTTATGTCTAAAAATGTTTTACTTCTGAAAGTATATATTCTTTATAGTCTTTTAGTTGAGTTAAGTATGCTGGTATCCTTTTGATCTGAACATTATGAGTATTTTTATCATGAATTCAAAAACAATTGAATTATGATCAGATATAGGACATGAAATGATTTTGGAATTAATTAAATCTGTTACCATCTGGTTAGAAATAAAGACCCTATCTATTTTTGAATAAGTTTTGTATCTGTTAGAAAAAAGGTGTATGGTAATGATTTTGAATCTATCTGATTATTAATATCATTCAAATGATAAGAATTAGCAAAATCCTTTAAATGTTTTGCATTAGATGTAATTCTTCTCTTTCCTATAGTGGTAGTATCACTTTCATGTAGTATACAATTAAAGTCACCAGCTAAAATAATATCTCCTATAGAGAATGATATGATCTTATCAAGATGATGTTTCACTGTATTAATACCAATTCCAGGTATCCAATATACATCAATTAAAGTGTAAGTCTTCCCATTAATTTGTATTGTAACCATACAAAACATTCCTTTGTCATCCTGATAAGACTTAATGGTTTTAGGAATGGGCATACTTTTATTCCATAAAATAGCCACTCCTCTTTTCTCTGAGTGTGCTCTGAACTAACCAATACTGTATATTTGTTTGTGGCTAGTTTATCAATATCTTTTTTTCAAGAGATGGGTTTCTTGTAGGAAGACTAAGTTGGCCTTATGTAAATTAATGTATCTTATTAGGCTTGCCCTTTTACATGGATTATTCAATCCATTAATGTTTAAAGAAATTCCTTTTAAAGATGTCATTTGGCATTTTTAAAACTTAAGAATCTTATGATCAAAATAACAAATAACAAGATAAGTAATGTTACATCTCCTCCTTTAGGTGTACCTTTAAATATAGCTGTATTTATTGAATCTCTTATGGGATTTCGTATAGGATTCAATTTTGTTTGTAGTGACAATGAATGTACAAAATATATTGTGGATGTCAAAACTATATACAAATAACAATGAACAAGTGAAAATAATGTAAGGATTAAACCTTGCATCCAGCCTGGAGTTATAAACTCCAACTTAGAGTAGTATTTACCACTCAAGTTAACCCCCTACCTTTAAGCAGCAGTACGTCAGCTACCACCTTATCAATTTAATACTAGTTATATTTAACTGAAGTTAACAGTTTTCAATTCAATTATCTAGCAAGACAAGACTACACATTTGGTAAAACAGCATCATATAAACTAAAATAAACCTTTTTTTTTTTTTTTAAACTGTTCATACTACTATATACATCCATGTAATATAAAACCCTTGTATTCAAATAGCATTCAAATAATCTTGATGTTAGAAATCAAGAGGAGAGAAAAATAAATTCTAACATTCATTTAAATCAAAAACTTTGGCTAATATGATTCAGACATTACATATATTAGGATGCATCTATTTTCTGTCATGTAAATACAGTTAACAGCTTCCAAAAAAAACCTTGAATTGCTTGTATATGAGCATTTACTCAAACTCATTATTGCCAATAGAATAAAATATTGTATTCATAGAAATTGTTATAAATCATACTTCATAGTTAAGCAGATTCTCAGAAACATTTATATACATATCTACATACACACACATACACACACACACATATATATATATATATATATATACATACATACATACACACATACACACATACACACACATATACACATATACATATATGTATATATATATATATATATATATATATATATATACACATGCATACACACACACACACATACATACATATATATATATATATATATATATATATATATATATATATATATATATATATGATCTCACTGAGTTGTATCTTTACTGAGCACCATCTTAAATTGCTGTCCCTTCAATAAATCTGTCTGCTTTATACAAAATAATGCACAGCAAACACATTTTAGTAACCAGATTTTACAAACATGCTATACTACTGCTTTAAAATATATCACATGACAATTTCTTCCAGTATAGAGTTATAAAATTATTTATGCTTGTCAATCAGATGAATTAAATGAGTTATAGTAATGTATATGTTTGGGACATAGGTTTTTAACACATATTATTAATCTGCTATTCCTGTATCTGTGATGTGTCAGTGTGATATCTAGGTCAAAGGTGAGACCAGCTGCTTTCAGCTTCTCTGTGAGAATTCTGAGAGTTGAAGCTTTTGAAGTAGCTCATGGACACTGTGCATGAGACAGCCCACATCCCAGATTGTCTCTCTTAACATTTTGGCGGGAAACTTATTAAAAACTAGTGACAAACATTCATTTAGCAGTGTAAATGCATCTAAACATGACAAAACCTTCACAATGCATTCTACAGGTTATTACAGACTCTATGTAAGTGAAATCAAGCCCAAAATTATTAATAAGTAGCAAAACTCAACATTTTTGTCCCAACTCAACTCCTATGCAAATCTTATTATTTACTGTGTCTATATGATCAAAAGTATTTCTATATATTAATAAAGAAAAAGAGAGTATAAAGCAAAAGGGTGTAAGGCAGAAACAAAAAAAATGCAAGAGAAAGCTACAAGAAGTATATACAATAGAATATTACTTACTGTTTATATTAATAGAGTTAAAAATAAAACATATTATTTACTATTATTTAGTTCTAATTATTATTAGTTAAAGCATGACAGATTATTTACAAACAAGCATAAGCAGTGTAATCAAGAAAGTATAATTAGGTAGTGTCATTCCTGTATCTGTGATGTGTCAGTGTGATATCTAGGTCAAAGGTGAGACTAGCTGCTTTCAGCTTCTCTGTGAGAATTCTGAGAGTTGAAGCTTTTGAAGTAGCTCATGGACACTGTGCATGAGACAGCCCACATCGCAGATTGTCTCTCTTAACATTTTGGTGGGAAACTTATTAAAAACTAGTGACAAACATTCATTTAGCAGTGTAAATGCATCTAAACATGACAAAACCTTCACAATGCATTCTACAGGTTATTACAGACTCTATGTAAGTGAAATCAAGCCCAAAATTATTAATAAGTAACAAAACTCAACATTTTTGTCCCAATTCAACTCCTATGCAAATCTTATTATTTACTGTGTCTATATGATCAAAAGCATTTCTATATATTAATAAAGAAAAGAAAAGAGAGTAGAAAGTAAAAGGGTGTAAGGCAGAAATAAAAAAAATGTAAGAGAAAGCTATAATAAGTATATACAATAGAATGTTACTTACTGTTTATATTAATAGAGTTAAAAATAAAACATATTATTTACTATTATTTAGTTCTAATTATTATTAGTTAAAGCATGACGGATTATTTATAAACAAGCATAAGCAGTGTAATCAAGAAAGTATAATTAGGAATAGCATTTGAAGAACATATAAACTTTTAAAGGAAAAAAAATGTATCAAATTACTGACCTTATTTTTCCTCTTCAGAAAGAGAAACAAGTTAAATCACAGCTTGCCATTAAATCTCCAGATATTTTGACTAGTTATGAAACAAAACATTTCTTTGCACACAGAGAATAACTTTGATTAAATCTTTTTCAAAATATTTGTTGCTTCTTGGAAATGCAGGAACTATATTTAAAAAGATTAATAATAAAATAAAATGATGAGAGAGAGAAAAAAACATAGTACAAATCATTTGTTTTTTAGTCTCTTCTTCTTCTCTGAAGTCTTCCACAAAGTTTCAGTTGCCAGTCTCTTTATCGAAGGACTAGCCCATTCCATTTCTTCTATTTTTTCCAAAATCTTATTTTTTTTGATAAACAGTAAAGCAGAGTCTAAGTCACCGAAAATTTTAGGACCATCAGGAAGGAAGATTTTAAGCTTGGCAGGAAACAGAAGGTATGTTTTAAACTGTGCTTTTTTAAGCTCCCTTATTAGTGGCAGAAAAACTTTTCTTTTAGCTAATACCATGGAAGAATAGTCATTGTCAAAACACACAGTTGTTTCATTAATCTTAACAGGAGCTTTAGCCCAAGCAGATTTAAGAACTATCTCTTTAATCAAAAGATGATAGAAATCTAACTATAACTGATCTAGGATAGTTTTTGTTAGAGTTAGTATTAGCTATAGATCTATGTGCTCTTTCGATACCAAAAGAGAATGCTTCTGGTAAATCTAAAGTTTTAGGGAGCCATGTTGTTAAAAAAGAAGTAATATTGTTACCTTCAATATTTTCTGGCAGTCCAAAAATCCTAATGTTATTGCGCCTAGATCTATTTTCCAGGTCATCCAGCTTTGTTTGTAAATGTGTATTTTGTTTCAGCAGAAACTCAATGTTGATTTCCTCTTCTTGTATTCTATTTTCCATGTCATTCACAGCTTCTTCTATGCCTGTCATCTGGATCTTCTGTTGTTGCAGGTCCATATGTAACAAGTCTATTTGTTTTGTAGTTTTTTCTATGAAAGTGTCTATTTTAGTATCCATTTTATCCATCTTAGCAGTAAGTTGCTGGACTATAATTATCAGAGACTGAAGTTCTTTCTTGATGCTGGAGTCTTGAGAATTTGTCTCATTTCAGACTGAAAAACTGAGGAAAATTTCCAAAGTAATTTCTGACAGGAATATTATTAAGATTTCCTTTCTTTTTTAGATATAGTTCAAGAACTATATAAAACAAACATATTTAGAAAGAAAATTACTTCAAAAATTAATTTTTTAAGTAATTAATTCCTGTCAATGTAATGAAATTGGTGGAGCTGAAGAAATCTGCTGCTATCCTGTGTTCATCCTTGGCCACGCCCCCAGGATAAAAGTTTTTTGAAAGTGAAACTATCACAGTACAGTAAGGTACTGTTCTAGTGGAGAGAAAAAGTTGATTTAAAATATTTTAAATGCTGTATTGCTGTTTATCATAGCAGGGACAGCTAACAGAGAGGAAAAGGACAGAGAAGTTGAGCACTTAATAATAGAATCCCACTGTTGTCCTTTAAAAAAAACTGAGAAACTGGAAGCTCCTGTTTATGGATATGATAGCAAGTTACGAGCAGTGAAAATGTTTTTAGTCCATAGGTTCATAGGTGTGTACTAGGCTAACAATCACAAGGGCCTTTTTAAGCCTAGCCTTGCATTCCAAATCTCTAGCAAGTTCTGGTACCCTTGATAAGCGTAAGCAGGGGCTTGGGAGATGAAACATTTACAAGCAGGAGCCTGGGAGATGAACCATTTACAGGCTGCATGCATCCATTAGAGACACAGGTGCCAAACCAGGGATGAATTTTCTGTTCTCCATCTAAATGACAAAGTTACATTTGAATTGTGTTAGGGAGGAACTCTGCTTTGCATGGATGGGGATCCTGTTCCAGAGAAGGGTAGTCTCTGGGATACATACCTTTCTCTCCAGCAGGTCGTATTTACATCACAGGTAAGTTTTAAGTGTTTAGAATGGGTAATTCTGGTGGTGTTTGTTTTGCGTATATGCAGGAGGTCCATCAGAGAGGGGCCTAACAATGCCTTGTATGCCAGGCATAGATCTCCCCTCAACAGCCTGTAGGAGACAGAATATGGGGAAGGGCTTGAGGCAGTCTGCATAGGACATGTTACTAATGCCCTGTATTCTTTTAGCATCGAAACTCTGTGGATATTACAATTGTTGGATGTGCCTGGTTAGGTACATACCAAAGCAAGCATTAAACTCACTGTTAGGTCTAAAGAATGTCAAATACAGTGGAACAATGATGTCCTTGGACCTAAATGCTGGACCTAAATGCTGTACCTTTGTTTACACATTGCACAACATAGAATTAATTCCTCACTACTGTAGACACATGATGGTCAAAGGCTAGATTACTATCTATGTGTGTCCCCAGGTCCATAACTACTAGGTCAGCTCTTAGGCGTGTTTTGTCAATATGATAGTTACCAGGGGTGCATGACTTCCTGAAGGATTTCTTGGCATTTCGTTTTAGTCCATGGTTTTGACACCAGCTATCTGTCTGTGTCAGCCCTTCCTGGAGAACATTTGTGTCAGTGGGGGATTCTAGGACTACTCCTAATTTGCAATCTTCTGCAAATTTAGTCACCCAAAGGCCCTTGTCATTAACCTTGACTTCAGAGAAGTAAATTCCAAAAAAGGAGCAGTTCCAGGACTGATCCTTGAGGGACTCCACTTGTTACTGGCCTCTTTGCAGAGGTGGGCTCCCCAATTCTAACTTCTCGGATGCTGTCTGTAAGCAAGTTGGCTATCCACTGGGTAACATATGGGTTTATGCCTAACCTTGAGTTTGTCAACAATGCCAGACTGGGGCTTTGTGTCAAATGCCTTGGCCAGATCAAGGTAGGCAGTTTGAAACATTCTTTCCTTATCCATTGCTTTGGTGACCTTCTCAAAAAAAGTCCACAAGGTTGAGTAAGCATGACTTGCCTTTGACAATACCAAACTGGGTTGAGTCCAGTGTCTGGAGGTTTCCTATGTCATTACTGATCATTTCCATGATAATTCTTTCCATGGCTTTGCATATGAGACTAGTGAGACTTATGAGTCTGTAGTTTACAGGGTCTGTAGACAGCCCACCTTTGTGGAGTGGGATGTTCTCCATTCATGAGGCATGAAGCCTGTCTGGAGACTACAGTTAAATAGCAATTCTAGAGGGACTGATAGGTCATGATTCATGCTATTTAGAAGGCATCCTGGGATATTGTCTGGGCCTATTGATGCAGTGTTCTTGGCCTTAGAGAGAGCAGTGAGGACCTATTCCCTAGTGATAGCAGCAGGTGTTATATTTGATGGCATTTCTTGAGAGGAGGTTGATGATGACAAAGAGGTAAAGTTAGAGCTGAATTTGTCAACTAGCAGGTTTGCTATATCTTCTGGGTCAGTATAGGTAGCTTAATTAACAATGAGCTCTGCATACAATTGTGTGTTTTCTTCAAGGTTGTGGACATAGCTAAAGACTTTCTTGTAGTTGCCCTTGGCTTGGGAGGTCAAATTTATCTAAAATTTGGCTTTGGTAGACTTTATTTGTCCTCCGAGTTCTTTGTTTTGTTTGATGGGAGTGCTTTTATCCTGCTGGGTGTTACAACTCCTAATTTTTGCCACAGTTTTCCTCCTTCTGTTATACAGCCTATTGATGTTGTGATTCCACCAGGGTTGCTTGTTTTTTTTTTTTGTTTTTTTTTTAGTTAGTTTGGTACTTTCTGTGGATGGTATAGTTGCCTCTGTGCAGGTATTAATATGATTGCATAGGGTTTCTCTGAACAGTTCCACATAGGCAGCAGTATTTTCAGGGCTTATGGGGGCTTGACATTTTGCCAGGTTATCACTTAATAGTAGGAAGTTAACCTTAGAGAAGTTCCTAAACATTCCAGGCTTACCTGGGTTTCCGGGTTTTATTTTTACTTCAAAGGAGACCATTTTGTGGTCTGACCTTATCACATTACACTAGGGGGTGTGTAGCACTCTTCCATATTAATGAGGACCACATCCAGTATGTTTGCACCCCTGGTCGGAGTACTGACAATCTGGTCCAGGGAGTTTGTCTTTACAAAATTCAGGAATCTCTGTGTCTGCACGTTTGGTGTCATATATGATTCCCAGTTAATAGTGGGTAATTAAAGTCACTCACGAATATGGCATTGGGTTGGATAGTGAGCATTTGCAATAAGTTTAAATACATGTTCTGAGTTTTCCGGATCATAGATGAGGACCTGTAGTTTGCAAGGAACTATGAGATTTTGCCTATGGTGATTTGAATATGGAGAAGCTCAAGTGCATTGTTCTGTTTGACCAGCCTTATATTTTTATAAGATGTATTTATTTTTTACGTAAATCAAGGCACCTCCATTTTTAGTCCCTGTCTGCGCAGTAGCTAGACTAAATGTCTGAAATGCATTATAGCCTTGCACTGCCAATGTGCTCTTAGCCGCTTTAAGCCATCTCTCAGTGGCCACACAGACATCAGCATTCTCTAGGGTAAGGAGTGCGTGTAGTGACTGGAGTTTCTTATTTAGACTCCTAGCATTGTTTAAACTCCTACTATTCCCTTTAATTTTATATAAAGGTCAGCCATTTTTTTATCAACCAGGGAAGAGGTTTTGGACAATAATTAATAAAGAGTTGAAGAAGGTTATCTGGGAGGTGTAGTGGGCAAGAGTTAATTAGGATGAGTCAATCCTTCCAATAGAACAAGGTGGTTTAGATTACTTAATTTGAAGGGATATTTTAGAGATACACAGTTAAGGCTCATAAGCATAGCACAAGCAGAAGGTTATATTCAACATGGAAAGGGATGATGATGAAGCAGAGATTTTTGGATGCATATTCTAAAGGAGAATAATAACAACCATGCAGAATATTATACTCATAAAGTATTAGAAAATATTCTAAGAACTCAGCCAATCAAGAATGGAGAAAGAGATTTTGCCAATAGGGATGACTTTAAGTAGGGGTACAGAAAACAGGCGAGAGGTGGTTCTAATTTACTGGAGAAAACTGTCAAAATAACCAAGGTATGGGAGCAAATAACTAGTGGGGTGAGCCCAAGAAGAGTTTTGGACTGCAGGCTAAAAGACTGCCTTCCATATCGTGAACTGATATCAGAGTACAGGCAAAGAGAAAGGGGAATCATACTCAAAAGACCTGCTCCGATAGAGTTTTTACTTGAATCTACTACAGAAGAAGCTGCTACAAAAGGGATAATTAGTATATCATATACAATAGTGCATGATAACTATAAGACTCTATCAGAGGAGGCTAGAAAAAAATTGATAAGAGAGACTGGAAAAGCAATTTACAAGAGAGCAATGGGAGGACAAATTATGGCTGCCAAGTTTACAGAAAGATTATGATCTTTACTTGGAAGTGTTTGCATAGGTATTTGTATACCCCAAGCAGACTTCAAACAATTTTTGTCACGTAAATAGAAAATAATGGAGGTATAACAGGAAAGAAATAGATAACTGAGAACATATATTTTGAAAGTGTAATTAGTTGGCTGATTTAAATATTCCTTCCCTACAGAGTACTCTGTTAGAAAAATTTAAGGACCAAGTGGCTGTAACTAAGGAAAAGATTCTTTGGAGCTGGGCCACAGGATCTGAATTGTCTAGACATAATATGGCCTATTAAGTTTAATTCTGTTGGCTGCCCTAAAATTATTATAAAATGTAAATTAAAGTGTAAACCAACTGTATTTGAAGTATTGACTATTCTAGAAGAGATTATAAAGCTGGAAGAGGGATCTTTAGAAAAGGGAAGGAGAAAATTACATAGAAATAAATGTAAATTGTGGGAACAATACATGCAGAACAATGTTCAGAATGACGAGTGAGGTTTAAGGGAAGGCAGGAATTCAGTAATTTATGTAATGTTGTAAAGATGATAGTCACAAGGAGAGCAAAATCTGTGTGATCTATAATGTATGTAAATAGAAAAAAAATAATATGGCTTGTTTTCTTTTATGTTATTGTGTGTTTGCTTATGTCTTAAGTGACAATTTAATAAAGGTGTTTAAAAAAGGTATCCAAACTAAAGTATGTTCCCCATAAATACACTGAATGTTGAGTTAATTAATTAATTCTTTGTCCAATTATAAGGGGCCTTCTTCATGTCATATCACCTAACCTAACAGTAGTAAGGTATGATCAACAGTGTCAAAATCTTTTTTCACAGCCACAAAAATTGTTGATGTAAGCATTCTCCTTTCCATGTTTATAATGTCACGTATGCCATATGCCAAATTAGAATGCTACATTTGTTCTTACATTCCTGTTGGGACCCTGACAACTGTCCATATTTCAAAATAAAATCTAGGAGTCACTTGTAGGGAATATTTCCAGAATCTTGTCTGAGGGGAGACTATTTGAAATAAGTCTAAAGTTTCAATTACTGTGGGCTAGGGGTCTTTATGTAAGGTGCAGTGATGAGAACTAAAACCATAAAAGTCTGACTTGGTTATCCTGAAGCCTTTAAACAGCAGCTTGCAAAAAACTTTGATGGGGTAGAACCAGCCACTGTTAATACGGTTGCTTGGTTTATTTCAGACAAATTGGCTATGAATGCCTTTTTCTAAACAAAAAAATCCCACATAGTAAATGTTACATGGTGTTGCAATGATTATAAGCTGCCATGAAACAGTTCAGTGGCAAGGTCCAAAGGTTATTTATAACAAGAGACACATAGCAATGTCAATGGCATCTGAAAAGGTTCACCTATAAACTTCAGTGAAGAACTAAAACTCTAGCGGACTGCTGGAATATTTTTCTTGGACTGGATAATAAATCAAGATTGTACAACTTGTACAACTTATCTAAATTTTATAGTTTGTACAGTTGATAGAACAGCTGTTGCTCTGAGCAGGAAGGCTGTTTTGATGGGTTTTTTTTCTAAACCTTAGATAGAAAAATTGGCAATCAAACTCTGTTGTTTACCCACATAGTGAAGTGAGTGAATTTAAATAACAAGTGACTAACAACATATCAGAAATCCAGACACAAAGTGCAGAACATAATTATTGCATTACCCTGTCTATAGTTAAATCAGATGTAGGAAGAAATGGCACCATAAATAAAACGGTAGCAAGTAATACAAAAATAAAAGTCTCAATAAAAAAAAAAACAACAAAAAAAATTGGCATCTCCAAACTGTTTCAGGCAGAACAA
Source organism: Protopterus annectens (assembly GCF_019279795.1). Lineage (NCBI taxonomy): Eukaryota > Metazoa > Chordata > Ceratodontiformes > Protopteridae > Protopterus > Protopterus annectens. The sequence goes on along the minus strand of NC_056727.1, from coordinate 536,326,035 downwards.
GCTCCATCTGTGGCAGTTTGGCACAAAGGTCTAAGATTATGTACTACTGGACCCAGAAGTAGTCTTGGGTTTGATTCCCATAGTCACCATTTGCCTATTGTGCGAGTATGTCATGTAATTAAGACATTGCTTTTGGGTTGCTCTGAAAGGGAATTGTGTGTCCTGTTGGTTTACATGTTTAACAAATATAATTATTATCATTATTATTTCCCGAGTGGTGGAACAGAGTAATATAATTGCAAGCATCCAGAGGGAGTCTCCAAAAACCTTGAATTTAAACCTGTTAAAATAATGGACTATAGAAAAGACACAGAGATCCCTGCACCAAAACCTTCTGACTTTAAAAGAGCGCAGAAAGTAATTGCTAAAATATTACATTTCCATGATAGAAACCACATCATGAATGCTGGCTGGGAAGCATACCTCTCAAATCCCCAGATTTTTGCTCATATTTTTGGTCTGTTCCTCACAAACTTGCAGTTTTCTGGTAAACCACTGGAAAGTGAAGAGAATGCACACTAACACAAAATGTTATTCTAGCAAATTTCTCTAAGTTTGTAAGAACAATATTTAAAATCTGCCCATATTTTTGAGCCTTTGTCCCCCCATAACGTTTGTTTTGTCAAGATTCCTTGCTTTAAGAGGTTGAGAGATATGTTGAGAAACAAAGACTGTAATTATGATAAGGGCTAAGATGATGTTGTTCCCAGATTTCTGGAATCTATTTCAGATAGACACAAGTATCTGCCTATATCAGATAACTGTGTTTCTAAAATTGAGCTTCTATGTTGCTGAAATGGCTAGTATAGTTAACAGCCAAGTGGAAAAAACACATCATACACCTATTCACCTCCTAAAGTAATGCTCTTCTTCAAGTATACATTGCTGCAGTATGCATGGAACCAGTATGGAGGATCTTTTACTAACCCATCTGGACACAAGCTGCCTACATGAAGGGTAAACTGGGAAGGCTAAATATGCAGCCATAGCAGAAAAAAATAGTCAGTACAAAGGTATAGCCATGTCGCCTCTTGACATGAGCTTAAGCCCTTGAAAAACACCTTCACCAGGTAGGAAGTTACCAGCAAATAATTCATTTGCAGGGCATGAGTAGAATAATTATCAAGTGTCAGACAGCATGGAAGAGAAATCATATAAAAGACAAACTAATCTCAATCTAAAAGGACCCCACGGATGTAACACAATCAGCACTGACAGCATATATAAACCTTCACTATAAGGATTTATGTTAGCCTACTAGTAAAGGATTTCATGAATTAAGAAAGAAAACAACTGAAAGAGTAATGAGAAGTCTAGTCTAGCCATATGGAAGAATTCTCCCCAAACATATGTGAATATAACAGTATAACTCATCGCAATGACTAAGTACAGGAAAAGCACAGTGGTGTAAGTCACACTTACCCATAACAGTAGATGACTGAATTCCTCAATGATACAGTAGCCTTTATGTTATATGGGATTTTTCCTTGCCTAGGAAACAAGAACCAGACAGCTTCAAGAAGCTATGGCTTCTCCCGCACACCTTCAGTCTGACTGTTGATTGAATAGTCCCAGGAGGGAAATCAGCAATCAAAGGGAAAATTTATTCAGGACTTTATTGCCCATACAAAGGCAGTGGAGTCTAACAATCATGACTCAAGCAATCAACAATAACAAAAAATATAAAGTAAAAGCACACAAAACACTACTTTATATCCTACTTACAACTGTGTACAAGAGTAGGGGATAGAGGATGGGTGTGCCTGCTGCAGCAGTGAGGAATTTGAGCATCTACTGTTATGGGTAAGTACAACTTACACAACTGTACTATGTTTAGTATTCCCATTGCTGCAGGAGCCTTTAGGCTATATGGGTTGATTACTAAAGCCCATCAAACCTGGGAGGAGGAAGGATACATATCCAGGAGTACCTGAAGAATGGTCCAAGCAAAATTAGCTGTTGGCCTAGAAAATGAATCCAGTTTGTAATGCTTTGTAAAAGTATGTACAAAATGCTTAAACAGTCCACCCCTTTCCATTTCCAGTAACTCATCAAAGAAGACAGGGCTCTAGCAGATTGTACATTGATACTGCCTGGAATGGATTTGCCATGGTGGAAACAAAAATAAATAAAAATAAATAAATAAATAAAAATAAAGCAATAGCTGACAGAAACCACTTGGAACTTGTCCATTTAGATGCAGAGCTTCCCTTTTTTGCCCCTTGATAAAAAATAAATAGCTGATCAGCTTTTTCTAAAGGGCTTAATTCTGTTAATATAGTACCTGAGTTGCTTGTGTATGTCCAGAGTATTGCAAAGTCCTTTCTCCTTGGTTTTTGTGGTCTAGGAAGAAAACTGTGAGACTGATGGATTGATTCAAAGAAATCACTGAAGCCAGTCTGGGCATGAATGAGGGGTTTGTTCTTAAACAGACCCTATCACTGTGAAAAATCAGACAGGACTCACCCACCATGAGAGTTCATAATGCAGATGCTCTTCTTGCAGATGTCACAGCAATGATGAGTACAGTTATTCAAGTAACAACTTTAAGTCACTTTCAAGGGCAGATTCAAAATGTGACACATTCAACTTCTCCAGCACAAAGTTGAAATCCCAAGGAGGAGGAGGAGGAATAACTTGTTAACAAGGATGTCTCGGGTGCAAAGCTCCTTTCAGAAACTGTTTTGCCACAAATGGAGAAAAAAGAGGGGGCTCCATTGGCAGACATGCTGAAATAGCCACAAAATTAACCTTTATAAAGGAATACAAGAGGCCAGAGGAAAATAACTCACACAAATAGTTGAGCACCAGTGGGACACAATTCTTGCTGGGCCCCCTGGTTATCAGTTAGGCACCAATTAGAAAATTGCTTCTACTTACCGGGATATGATTTTCCAGTGGAGGCTTTCTTGTCTGCGTTAGTAACTGCTGCACATTTTTCATGAAATAAGTGACTAAAAGGCATTAGAATTTAACCATCCAGTTAGTCAGTTGAAGTTGATTGAGACTGTGGTATATCAAACTCCTGTCTTGTTTGAGTAGATCGAGTTTGTAACAAAGCTGTAGGTAACTTCCCTTAGCCAATGCTAAAAAAGAATCACCACAATGATTTTTGGGGTATCCTTTGAATTTTAAGAATTACCCTGGATATCAGTGGAAAGGGTGGAAATGAGTAAAATAACATTCCCTTCCAATGAAATGAAAATGCATCTATTTTCCAAGCTTATTTTCAAGGAACCCTGGAGCAAAATGTGCCTGCTTTGAAAGAACACAGACAGGTCATTGAGGTATTCCCCACATTTGCATCAGTTTTTGGAAAACCCCCTCATTTCATTTCCATTCTTGAGTGTCTGTCCTGGTCCTGCTCAGCTTGTCTGCAACTGTGTTTTGCTCTCACGGAATATAAGACATTTGGAGAGTTAAGGAATGCTGAAAAGCTAACTCCCATGCTTTCATAACCTACCTGCATAGGGGTAATGACCTTGTACCTCCCTGTTTGTTTAAGTATCACATGATTGTGGTATAGTCTGCAATCACTTGAAGAGGTCCTGGGGACCATAGGTGATAGAGAGGTGTCAAGGCATGGATCACAACCAACATCTGCTATATACTGATGTGCTTTGATCTCTCTGAAAGACTCCAGTAACCTTGCACCTTTACCCTCATGGAAACTGTTGCCCAAGCAAAATCTGATGTCTGTGGTGAGATATTAGTTTGGAGGTGAAGAGAGACCTTGGATCTGTTGAATTTGTTGTCTCCACCAGTGCAGTTCCCTTTTTGTAAAGCCACAAACCTCAAGCTGATACTCCAGAGAATGCAAATGTTGGGTCCATGTTTTTTTTTTGTTTTTTTTTTAGGAACCAATCTACCTTTCTCATATGTAACCTGGCTAGGGGGATAATGAGAATATAAGAAGTCATAAACACTCTGATCCTGAGAAATTTCTCTTGCAGACTGATTGGAGAAGTTCAGGAACAATTCCAGATAAAAATCTACCTTCTTATGTATCAATAAGGCCTTTTGAAAAGAAATATCTAGAAGGTTGCCAAGAATCCTAAACCTATGAGACAGAGTCAAGGAGGATTTTACAATTTTTCTATGGAAGCCCAGATTAGTCAAAAAAGAGACATAACCCAAGTTAATGTCTCTGTCAACTAAATAATGCAAGTGTAAATGTCATTTAGTCTGCAATAAATTATGGCTGGAGCTAGGCATTCTGTGAATAGCCTTGGAGCTGTAGATAATCCAAGTGGTAATGCAGAGAACTGATAATGTGAACCAGAAACATAGAACCTTAGTGATTTCCTGAAACATGTGGTTATATGACTGTAGTAATAAGCATTTTTCAAATCTAGTTTTACTAAGTAAGTCATTGGAGGAATAAGGAGTAACAGGTTCTGCAAGGTCAACATTTTGAATGTGGGTGTTTTCACACACACAGAGTAAGAAATGAAAGATCTAGTACTGGCTTTCAAGAGACCTCTTTCTTTGGTATCAGAAACACTCTGGAATAGAAGCCTTTGCCCCTTTGAGTAACAGGCACTGGTTCAATGACTGCTTGGGTGTGTAATGACTGAAGAGCAAGAGGAGAAAATTCTGTTTAGTTCAGAAGGTGTTTGGGAATTCCCCTGAAAGGAGATTTTGCATCCAGTACCATCTGTAACTCACTTGCACCACTTTTGATATCCAATAATCTGAAACAATCTTTTGCCAAAAGAGGGTGTTGAGGACCATTTTGTGGAATAAATTTGTAGATTTATTGGCTAGAGGAGAAGGAAGGAAGGAAGGGAGAAAGAATGCTGGAATAGTCATTCTGTAGTGTTGGTCTGTCTTTCTTAAATGATCCGTTTTTTGTTATTTTCCACTACCTTGTTTGCCAGAAAATTACTTGTTTTTGCTTATTTGGTCTTTTTTGTGAAAGAAGGATGTCTATAAGGTTTGTATTGAGGTACTAAAACAACTTCCTGATTCTGTAATATTGTTTGAGAACCTGGGTAGCAGAATCTCCAAATAATACCTCCTTATCTACAGTAGAAACTAAGATTTCAGACTTTACTTAATCAGCAAACTTTTGGTTACATACCTAACCATATCTTCTCAACAATGTAGCAGCAGCAGTTGCCCTCGACAGAGTAGCTGCATAATCATACACACTCTTCAAAGCATGTTTGGTTGCCTTGGACAGGATAGAAACAATTTCATTCAAAAATGGGCTTTCTTCTGGAGGAAGAGTGATGGCCAATTCCCTCAGACTGTCCATATGACAAAGCATAAACTTCCACATGTATGCTTGGTAACACAGAATTCTGAAGCCTAAAGCAGAAGAAGAAAACATTCTCTTACCTATGCAGTCCAACATCTTGCCTTCTTTGTCAGCATAGGAGGGATAAGAAAAGAATGAGTTATGTCAATCTGTAACATATCATAGTATCTTCTTGGTGCAGGGGAACACCTATATATTCTTATAAAAATATCTCATTCATCCTGGCTTTGGTCTAATTAAAAGAAAATTCCTCCACAGGATGATAAGAATTAATATCTTCCTCACAATCAGAGACATGCACTTGGGAATCTGTAGTTAAAGAAGCCCCGTTGCTGTTAAAGTTAGCATCATCAGGCCCTGCTTCACCAAGAATTATTTTACAGGGAATACGCATCTGTAATGGCTTCTATGTACCAGGAATACTTGTAATGCCTGCCTTGCCATGGTAAGAAATTCAACTTTCTTAACTGCAATTACTTCTTTAGATGAACAACATTAATAGGAGGTCCTGTGGAAGAAGACCAACTCAGAGTGTTCACAAGCAGCACACTTACAATACCTTCCCCAGTTGTTTTACAAGAAAAAAGCACAAGCAAAATAGAAATTCCCTATCAGTACCCCATTCAAAAACATGAAACACACAGACTGAAAAACAATATGGCAGGTAGGTTGGCACAAAGTGAGCATAAGAACTGCACTAATACATACGTATCTGCACACCCCTATAGTAACACTTTATATAAAAACAAAATCAAAGTTTATAAAAGCAGTACATAAATTCTCAAAACAATATTCTCAGTTAGGTCAAATAATACTAATAACTAAGAATAGCAGTTCCTGACAGGAAAAGTACAGTTGTATAAAATCTTACTGTAATAGTAGAAATGCAGGGAATGAGATGTTGGAGGGGCAGCCTCCACAATACAGGACCACCAGGAGGCTGCCCCCCAACATCTCATTCCCCACCATCCCAATCCCTTCTGGCTATTAGCACTCCACAGAAGCCTTTGACATCACAGATGGATCAGGACAAGAACATAAGCCACAGAGGCGACCAGAACCGATAGAGAGTTCTACAGGATGAATTACAGGACTACCAGGACAACCAGGACCACAGGCAATCCAGCTACCAGGAGCAGCAGCAACTTCACAGAGTCCATTTTCTTCGGGAAGACCAATATCAACAGCACAGACACTGACCACCACACCAATAGCAAAGCCAGCACCAGTACAAGAACCACAACCACCACCAGAGCCCCAGAGCTTCTCCCTTTTACCAGGTTCCCCCCTACCACAGCCACAGCAAGGAATATTACTACAACCCACTGAGATTCAAGAAAGCACAGGAGGAATTCCAGAGGTCTTAGACCCTATCCATGAACCCCCAGGGAGACAGGAGAACCAAACAGTGGACAGGGGTGAGGGAAATACAATACCTGGGCAATCCTGACAGGAACCCTGACTACAACCCAGGTCCCAGGCTCAGACCGAGGAACTAGCCACAGCCACAATAACAGGTGCTCCACTTATCTGGAAACACTCTGTTAAAGCACTGACTGAAGATGAAAAAAGCGTGTTGTCCAAAGGTCTTACTTTTGTACCAAGCTGCAGGAGCAAAGTAGCTCAGGTACTGATAGACCTTAAAATGTTTGTGAGGAAGCTCAACTTAAAGGTACAGTTTCATGGCAAAATTAATGACATTGAAAATAAGCCTATTGATGAAACTATAAAAAGGCCTAGCAGCTATTGTTCACTACTACATCAAACATTAGCTACTTTCAAAGTGAAATGTGAGATGGATATCAGGAAACTACTTAAAAAACATCCTAAGAAAAAACGTTATAACTTGAGACAGGGAGAAAGAAAAGCACTGATCGAACTAGGCAATGATAAATCCAGGTGTGTAAGGAAGGCAGACAAGGGAGGAGGTTTACTTGTGACTGATACCACTAGCTACAACCAAAAGATAGAAAACATGCTGGAGGCTAACAGATTTTATGAGTTATTTACCATGGATGACATAAAAAGGGCATTTGATTTATGGAACACTAACTCACCACATTCTTCTTCTTCTTCTTTCAGCTTTTCCCAGTTAGGGGTCACCACGGCGGATCATCTGTCTGCTCATGATTGGCAGTGGAGTTTTTTTGCGGTGTCAAGTTGCCAGCCCGGTGCTCAACCTTCCACAGAAGGCACACACACATGCACACACTCACACCTAGGGCCAGTTTAGAGTGTCCAATCTACCTACTGCATGTCTTTGGGATGTGGGAGGAAACTGGAGCACCCGGAGGAAACCCACACAACCACAGGGAGGACATGCAGACTCCACACAGAAGGCACTCCAGCTGAGAATCAAACTGGAGAACCTCTTGCTGTGAGGCAGCAATGCTAACCACTGCACCACCGCAGCCGCCCACCTTTCCACATTATGGGAAGAAAAACTTAATACTGAAAATCTTTATAATTATTTATGGAGCCCATGCCCACATTTACCTTCCTGTTTTGGAATGCCAAAGCCACACAAGAACAGAGAAGACCCACTTTTAGACCGGTGGTAGCAAGTGGAGGTTCCCTTACTGAAGCCACAGCCATTTACCTTGATTACTTGCTGAAACCTTCAGCAGAAAAGAATAAGGCATACATAAGAGATTCAATGGATTTTTTGAGGAATATAAAAAACATTACAGTAAGAGTTGACAGTATTTTATTAACTATTGACACGGAAATCTTGTACACAGTGCTCCCTCACATTTACCATATAAAGGCAGCTATGGAGTCTTTTAAGAAACATAATCAAGGTACACAGACACAACTGCAAAAGTTAAGCAAGCTCATTAATCTTGTACTGGACTTTAATTTCTTTACCTTCAATGGCAAACACTACAAACAAAAAACTGGCATAGCAATGGGGGCTGCCATAGCTCTCAACATAGCTAACATAGCCTTGGGCAAGTGGGAGGAGGACTTTGTGTTAACAACACAGACTACATGCAGCATATCACATGCTATTTACGTTATATTGATGATATCTTTATTGTGTGGGAAGGTGACATCTTGCAGCTTGGAGATTTTATCACTTACCTCAGTCAAACAACCCCCTTCCTGAAGTTTACCTCCTCCCATAGCTATACTTCAACCACTTTCTTAGATATGCAGATTTCCAAGGCACCAACAATAACAGAATCACCACTGACCTATTCTGAAAACTAACCAGGGTTAACTTATTACTCCACAGTAAAAGTCTGCATCCTCCAAAAACTAGATATAATGTGGTGAAGTCCCAGGGCTATGGATTAGCTAGAATTACCACAGAGATGGAACCATTTTTTGAGAAACCTGAACAACTTAGAAAATCATTTTCTAGTGAGAGGCTATGAAAGTCAGATGTTGCAAAACATCCTGGAACCCATTACAGGACTGAAGCACCTCCACACAACCTCTCCAATAGGAGAATGTTAAGAAATTCCACAGAGAACAACAAATGCAAAAATAGCTGCATTCTGATATATACTTTGGATTATCACAGTACCAAAAATGTTATTAAAGAAAACTGGGCCATTGTCACAGGAAACCCTTTTCTGATTAGCATCTTAGGTGAAGCCCCATCCTTTGTTTACAGGAAGGCCAGGAGCATTAGAAGTTTTGTTGAATTTAAACCTAGTCTATATGAGAAAAACACTACAAGATGTGAAGCTAAATGTACATTTTGTATACTTATACAGCAAGGTGATAGTTTTTATTGCCCTTATTTAAAGAAAATCATTAAGACCAGTGCAGGGGGTGACCATAACACTACAAAAGTAATTTACAGGGCACAGTGCAATGAATGTGATGCATTTTATGTGGGCAACATTGTAAATAAACTTAAACGTGGGATTTCATGTCATCTGTCAGAAATCCGCGCTGGATGTAAAACTAATGCACTAGCCAATCACCTTGCTCTTCATAAAAGACACACTGGTTTTAAGTTCCAGATACTGGATCACTTAGATATGGGTGATCTGGAAGGAGACATCCTGAATATGCTGGAGAAATGTGAACTCATGTGACAATTAAAGCTGAGCTCTTTTAGGAAGCCTGGACTAAACTACTACTGTTCACTTATAAGTATACTGGAACTTAGAAAATTGCCACATTGTTTACATGACTAGTTTTCTTTTATTTTATACTTCCAGTCGGTTTTAAATACCATGTTAAATCAATTTTAATTGAAGTGTATATTTTGTTTTTAACATCATAGATTTTTCTTTTTCTTATTCTTTTTTCCATTTTATTTGAAATGATGTGTAATAACAATACTAGCTAATACAATAAGATTTTTGTAGATAGTTTGTAGGGGTTTTGTACACAGACCTGAAGAAGTCTAGAAGGACAAAAGCGATCTTTGTTAACAATAGTTTATGGAACTAGAATATGATTTGTACAATGAGGTTTTTTTTTGCATGCAAAATGTATATGTATATATATATATATATATATATATATATATATATATATATATATATATATATATATATTTATATATATACATTTTTAGATTGCCAAATGGTCTAAGGTTTTTGTATTTCCAGACATGGAGTATATTGTCTTGAAAAAATCACAGTCTCAATAATCTGGTTAAAAAGGATGTACCACATCATTTTTTAAGTACATAAGGGTTATATTATTATGACAGCTACAAAGTGGGGCAGGACAAGCTTGAACGTCACACTGATGGGGGAAGGGATGTGAATTTAACATGTATACCAATACACTGTGTTTTACAGCACAATAAACCACTCCCTTGCCTGATATATATATATATATATATATATATATATATATATATAAAGCTTGTGGGGTAACTATAATTTTGTTATTTTTGTTTTACATGTATCGCTTGTCTGCTTACTTAATAAAGGATTTTTGACTGGAAACAGACTGTCTACCCTGCTTTGATTACTTATGAATACTTAGTAATTCTGTATATTTTTTTTTCAAATTATATATTTTTTATTATTTTTTTACTCTGGACGGGTTTAAGTTCACTGCTTCTACTACCATTATCTAACTACATATATATATATATATATATATATATATATATATATATATATATATATATATTAAAAATCTTCCACACTAAGAAGTTTCTTACACTGTCTTGGAAACATATAAATCCACACCTTGTAGCTGTCCCAATAATAATGTAGTGAGTGTATCCTGCAGTAATACTGGATGCATCAGCACAGTATGCTACAATGTGGCAAATGTATCTGCATTTAGGCCATTTTTTGCTTGGGCTAAAGGAAAGTCTCTCTGTTGATCAGTGGCAGAGAAAAACATTGAGCAGCCCGCCTGCCCCTGTGGGAGTGGTTACTGACTTGAAACTGTAGTTTTATTGGCCATTTTGGGTCAATTCCAAAACTCCTTCATCTTCCTCTCTTAAAACCCTCTTTTGTGCGTTTTTGAGCATAGCGCAACAACGGGCAGCGCCACCTAATTGGGTTTAAACTATTCCTGGCTCCACAAAGTCTGCTCTTCACTTTTTCCCTTAGAACTGCTCTATCTCTCAATTTAAACACCATATTCTCATTCTAAGGCCCTTCACTGGTCCAATTAAGTAATCCTACAAGTTAGCACTATTAAACCATAAGCACTACTTACTCTTATACTCTCTACGATTATCCTGTCCTCTATTGGTCCATTTCCCTATTACTCTAGCATGTCCAAAGGTCAGTCAATGGTTTCCTCTCCAGTCCAGCTGGTGAATCTGGGAATTTTGAGGCAATGTTACAACTGTCTCATGTACACGGACAACCCTCTCCCAATATATGTGAGAGATGCAACTATTTAGCCAAACTGGAGGCTGAGCTCTCTCATCTCAAAACTGGTGTAACCAGTCAGGAGGAGAAGGTAACCTCACACAACACAATTCCAGTATCACATAGTCCCACCACATCAGCGAACCAAACACATAAATACACAAAAACATACTCGGAGGCTCTAAATAAAAATCTACCTAAGCAACAGAGACCTCCAAAGCAGACATCCAAGCAAACGCTACCTCAAAACAAAACACACACAACACATAACCCACAAAGTCAGTGTGCCAAGCAGCCACAGCCCTTAAGGCTGAATAACACACCTGATACTCTTGTTATAGGTGACTCTATTGTCAGACACACTGACGTCCCGCTCACCAGGCTGAATAAAGAGAAGGTCACAGTGAGCTGCCTGTCGGGCGCTAGGATCCGCCACATAACGCAAGCCCTCAGGTCACTCCAAAGCAAATACAAATATGACTCAGTCATTGTACATGCTGGTGTGAATGACCTGAGACGTACCTCCCTGGACTACATGAAGAGAGACATAGAGGAGCTCTCTGATCATGTAGCCCAGGCTGGTATGACCCTGACCTTGAGCAGCATCTTACCCTAACCTAGAATAATGCCACAGTACAAAGACAAAATGATCGATTTTAACAATTGGCTAAAATTTTGGTGTCATTCAAAGGGGATCCAGTGTCTGTCAGCCTGGGATGACATGCTCGACAAGCCACGTTGCTTCGCTAGGGATGGCTTGCACCTGTCACCACTGGGCTTTCAGATATTGGCAAAGGCTCTTGCCACCCCCATAGTGCCTTTTTAGGCAAGGCTCAAAAGTCAAACCCACCCCCATAGACAGCACAAGGAACAAGAAACTAAGGGTAATGCTGCTAAACGCCAGAAGTCTTAACCTCAAGATGAACGCACTCGAAGCTCTCCTCAGTATGGAGAGCATCGATATCTGTGCAGTGACAGAAACCTGGTTCAAGGCTCCAGAGAGCACCCCAGCACTACCAGGCTATACCTCATATCATGCTTCTCGGCCCCAAAACCCAGACCGAACCACAAAAGGAGGGGGAGTTTTCATATTTATCAAGGATATCCACACCTCCGGGTTAGTGGCATTGCACGAAGTATCGGAGACCATCCATGTGCAACTAACAGTGGGCAAGACTGCTTTTCAGTTTATAGCATCCTACAGACCACTCTCTCAAAGTCAGGAATCCCATTCGGCTTTCCTGAAAACATTGGAGAACATGAAGATCTCTCCAAACACCATTATATTGGGTGACTTCAACTACCCAAACATTGACTGGAAGCACTACTCAAGCCCCAGCACCTTAGCCCAAAGATTCCTGGAAATTAAAAACTCAAATGCTATGGAACAACTAGTCACCACTCCCACAAGAGGGGACAACATACTAGACCTGATCATTACCAACATGGGGACTCTATGCTCCACACCAGAAGTATATCCCTCATTGGTAAGATCAGACCATAAATTAATTTCAGTGGATGTCCACATCCCGACCCCACCCCCAGCCCAGAAAACCACAGTGAAAAACTTCTCAAAAGCGAACTTCTCACTTCTCAAAACCGAAGTGGAATCCTTCAAGGCCCCAGGGCCAGTGGAAACTACAGCCCAAACTGCAAAATCCTATATAAATGCATTCTACAGACATCTCCAGGAATGCATGGATCATGCTATCCCAAACAAAACCAAGACCCAATCATCCAAAGGCAGGCGTCCAGTCTGGTGGACCCCTGCCATAAATAAACTGTACAACAGAAGGAGGAAGCTACTACATGATAGAGCAAAATCCCTAATAGGGAAGGCATCTCTGATCAGTACTAGCAAAAAATTACGATCCCTCATAAAATCCTCCAAGGCCAGCTTCGAGAGAAAAATTGCACAGGACACCAAAGACAATCATAAGGCTTTTTTCAGTTATGTTAGAAACCTGGGATGCAACTCCCAGACTTGTTCTGTATTGATTCTAAACGACAAAAAATACACTGAACCCACAGACATCGCCAATATCCTGGCAGACAGGTTCAGTGCAAACTTATCCACCCCTCCCCCCCAAAAGAGCAAATATCTATCCCGGCAGAGGGCTGCCTCCCAAACATCTCAGATGCTCAGGTGAAGGCTGCCCTCTCCAAAGCAAAAAACACTGCTTCCATGGGACCAGATGGCATCACTACAAGAGGAACTAATCCCTCAAATAAAACAGCTATACAATCTCAGCCTCTCTACAGGATATGTGCCCACAGAATGGCGTACAGCAACAGTGGTCCCACTCCACAAAGGTGGAGCATCTACGGACCCTGGAAACTATCGCCCCATAAGCCTGACTAGCTTAGTCTGCAAGGCTATGGAGAGGATCATCATGGAGCTCATAAACAAAGACATTGGGGATCTACAGACACTAGATACTACCCAGTTTGGCTTTGTCAAGGGCAGATCCTGCCTTTTGAACCTGGTTGACTTCTTTGAAACAGTCACCAAAGCCATAGATGAAGGGAAGGTAGTCCACACAGCCTATCTGGAACTTGCAAAGGCATTTGACACAATACCCCACTCGGGCATCATATATAAGCTATCCAGCTTAAATATAAACCCCTATGTCACAACATGGGTCGCAAACTGGCTCAAAGACAGAACCCACAGAGTGAGAGTTGCTGGAGCCATGTCAGACTCAAAACCGGTCACAAGTGGCATCCCACAGGGTTCTGTCCTGGGACCACTCTTGTTCGGTATATACTTTTCTGAGGTACAGGCAAATGTGGGAGGACTATGGCTCACCAAGTTCGCAGACGACTGCAAACTGGGCGCCATAATCAACTCTCCAGCTGACACAAACATCCTTCAAAAGGTCTCACAGAGACAGATAACTGGTGCCAGTGCCATGGTTTAAAGCTAAATGCCAAAAAATGTATAGTCATACCCTTTGGCAAAAACAATGTGCCCACAAATTACCACATAGGTGGAAACTCATTAAGTACAGAGAAAGTTATTAGGGACCTGGGGACCCAAGTTGATAGCAATCTCTCCTTTGAAAACCACATTGCCAAAGTGGTTAGAAAGACCTTCTACATAGCCCACCTCATCACGAAGGGTTTCACATCTAGATCAAGAGAAGTAATCGTGCCCCTTTATTCATCCCTCATCAGGCCCATCATAGAATACAATGCCCCTTTTGGGATATACCTTACCCGACACCTGCAGCAATTAGAAAGACCCCAAAAGTATCTCACCAAGAGGATCAAGGGTCTCAAACAGATGCCATATACTGCTCGGTTAAAAAAACTCCAACTCTACTCAGTTGCATACCGCCTACTTCGAGGCGATCTATGCCTGACATACAAAGCTATGTCAAATCCAGAATTAATGGACATGCTCCACCTCAGTAAATCTAAATCCCTTAGAGCCACACGCTCGAGGGACTTGAACCTCAGCACAGAAATAAATAGAACTTGCTGGAGGGACAGGTTCATAACCCAGAGGCTCCCTTTGCTCTGGAATAGAATTCCAGTTCATGTGAGGCAGAGCACCTCACTGAATCTCTTCAAGAAGAATCTCGATAAGTGGATGGGGGATCATAGGTTTGTCCCAGGGATTACTCCCGTGTCACTACTAGACAGAGGCACAGTAAACTAAACCTTAAAAAGGGCACAGTATACTCAAATCAAGGGGTGGCGTAAGCCATACAGAATCGGGCTAGGCTTATAATTGCCCCAGGGCAGATAGCCTAGTATGAACCTATGCATGCTGTGGCATGTGGAACAGTGATGCTGCAGAAGGCTACATATTGCATCCATAAAACCATGTACCTTATGGCAGAGACAGTTTGAGGTGGCCACCTACTTCCACATGGGGTGGACCACAGCCATGTGCATCTGTGATAGGGGCAGTCATCATGGTGTGCTGATTACATTTTGCATCCAGTATGTAACCCACATTATAATCTATGTCCTCTAGAGTTAACACATCCCTATACTATGCTGAAATGTTGCTATGCAGGATCTTGGCATGTTGCATTGGAATACCACTAGTGTTAACATCTCCAGCTGCAACATCCACAATAGCAAGCTCTTCTTCCTATGGTAACATTTCAGTAATAACCTCATGTACAGGAGAATGAGTATTCCATACTACATTTGCTCCACTGCTGCAGCCTCAGAGTGGGACACCACCACGACATAGGCCTGCTGGCCATCTCCACCAACAACATCCACTATCTCATCTGCAGCTTACTTGACAATGTGTATGACCCTGTCATGCATGCTGGTTAACTGTTCAGCATCACACTGGTCCCTGTCATCCCCCATCAGTGACATAATCAGAGACATGTATTTCAATCATATTGACAAAGCCAGTAGCAGAAATAGCACTGCCAGCATGTCCAACTACACAATGGCCCTGCTAGTCCCAACATGCAAAAGAATCAAACTTCAGCAGTTACATCACTGTTAGTGGTCCTGTACTCACAGCAGATTACATGTCTGCATGTATGTAACTTGGTGCATCTGTACCTGACTGTGGCACATATATGAATAAAAAACAAATATTAAACTAATTGTACAACAAAAAACATTTCACTGCAATAAAAGGCATAAGAGAATTGTTTCTGTGGATCACACTTGGGCACAGTCTGTACCACTACTACATCAGTGGACACTGTTGTTGTAGTATGCAGCTGGCCTGTAGGCAGTGCCACTAATACTTATGGAAAATGCTGTCATGACCATGTCACTGCTGCAGTAGTACACTCATGGTATAGGTTTCTGCCTCCCCAAAATACCTACCTGTGGAACAAAGGACACCAACATCTGTGCCACCCTGCACACCATGGACGGTAATGTCTGAGGTAAAGGAAATTGGAACTGTTTAGCATGGAAATGAATCTGAGCATTAGTCATTCCCAAACTACCACAGTCTTCCTGGATCTTATAGGTTCATAGGTGTTTATGAGGTTAACGATCACAAGGGTCTTTATAAGCCTAGCCATGCATCCAAAATCTCTGGCAAGTTCTGAAACCCTTGATAATTTTAAGTAGGGGCTTGGGAAATGAAACATTTACAAGCAGGGGCTTGGGAAATTAAACATTTACAGTCTGCCTGTATCATTAAAGACATAGGTGCCAAACCAGGGATGAATTTCCTGTTCCCCATCCAATTGTCCAAGCTACACTTGAATTGGGGTATGGAGGAACTCTGCTTCACATGGATGGGAGCCTGTTCCAGAGAAGGGGTAGTCCCTGGGATACATACCTGTCTCTCCAGTAGGTCCTATTTATATTGCAGGCAATGTCGGAGTCTTTAGAATGGGTAATTCTGGTGCTGTTTGTCTTGCAGATATGCAGGAGGTCCATCAGAGTGGGGTCTGACAATGCCTTATATGTCAGGCATAGATTTCCCCTCAACAGCCTGTAGGAGACAAAATACGGGAATAGGGCCTTGAGGTGGTCGGCATAGGACATGTTACTTATGCCCTGTATTCTTTTAGTGAAGAACCTCTGTGGATGTTCCAGTTGTTGGATATACCTGGTTAGGTACATACCAAAGGGGGCACTGTACTCAGTGCTAAGTCTGATGAATGCCAAATACAGTGGAACAATGACATCCTTGGACCCAGATGCCATACCTTTGTTTATAACAGAGTGATTTCCTCACTACTGTAGACAAATGATCATCAAAACCTAGATTACTGTGTGTGTGTGTGTGTGTGTGTGTGTGTGTGTGTGTGTGTGTGTGTGTGTGTGTGTGTCTAAGTCTCTGTCTACTGGGTCAACTCTTAGGGGTGTGTTATCAATATGATAGTTACTAGGGGTAGATGACTTCCCAAAATATACTATTATGCATTTCTTGCCATTTAGCTTTAGTCCATGGCTCTAACACCAGTTGTTTGTCTGTGTCAGCCCCTCCTGAAGAACATTTGTGTCAGTGTGAGATTCAATGACAGCTCCTAATTTGCAAACATCTGCAAATTTATTCAGCCAGAGACCACTGACATTGGCTTTGACTTCATTGAAATTAATGCCATAAAGGAGTGACCGCAGGACTGATCTCTGAGGGACTCCACTTGTAACTGGCCTCTTTGTAGAGGTGGACTCCCCAATTCTAACTTCCTGGGTCGTGTCTGTGAGCCATCTTGCTATCGGGTGACATAAGGCTTTGCACCTAACCTCTTAAGTTTGTCAACAATGCCTGAGTGGGGTACTGTGTCAAATGCTTTCATCAGGTCAAGGTAGGCAGTGTGAACCATTCTGCCTTCATACATTGCTTTGGTGACCCTCTCAGAAGTCCACCAGGTTGAGTAGGTATAACTTGCCCTCGATGAAACCAAATTGGGTTTTGTACAGTGTCTGGATGTTTCCTATGTCATTACTGATCCATTTCTGTGATAATTCTTTCCATGGTTTTGCATATGAGACTAGTGAGACTTGTGGTCTGTACTTTTCACGGTCTGTAGATGGCCCACCTTTGTACAGAGGGATGACTGTTGCTGTTCTCTGTTCATTAAAACACAAAACGCTGCCTTTGGAACACCAGTAACAGAAATAAGTAGTCCATAGGTATAATTCCAAATTCTTTAATAAAGCACAACAGTAAAGCACAACAGTTGAGCGCTTTCATTCAAACACCTTGATCTTCCTCAGAACTCCATTCATGAGGCACAAAGCCTGTTTGGAGGCTACAGTTAAATAGCAACTCCAGAGGGCCTGATAGGTCATGTTTCATGCTACTTAGACGGCATCCTGGAATATTATCCTGGCCCATTAATGCAGTGTTCTTGGCCTTAGAGAGAGTATTAAGGACCTGCTCTCTAGTGATAGCAGGGGGAGTTATATTTGATGATATTTCCTGAGAGAAGGTTGAGGGGAAGAGAGGGGTAAAGTTGATGCTGAATTTGCTGGCCAGTAGGTTTGCTTTATCTTCTGGCTTACTATAGGTGGCTCCAATTACAATGAGCTCAGCATGCAATTGTGTATTGCCTTTGAGGTTATGGACATAGCTAAAGAATACCTTGTGGTTGGTCCTCGCCCTGGGAGGCCAAATTATCTCAAATCTGGCTTTGGCATACTTTATTTGTCCAGTGAATTGTTTGTTTAGTTTGATGAGAGTGCATTTATTCTGCTGGGTGCTGCATCTCCTATTTATTGTGATTTTCTTATTTCGATTACACAGTCTAATGATGTAGTGATTACACTAGGGTGGCTTTTTTTGAGATAGTTCTGTACTTCTTCCTGGTGGGTACAGCTGATTCTATGCAGCTATTAACATGCTTGTATAGGGCTTCTGTGAAAAGTTCTGCATAGGCAGCAGTGTTTTCTGGGTTTATGGGGGCTTGAAATTTTGCCAGGTTACCACTTAATGGTACTTAGCCTAAGAGTAGTTCTTGAATATTCCATGGTTAACTGAGGTTCCAGGCTTCATTTTTGCGTCAAAGGAGACTATTTTGTGGTCTGACCTTACCAGAGAAAACATCACACTAGGGGGTGTGCTGCACTGTCCCATATTAGTGAGGACTAGATCCAGTATGGTTGCACCCCTGGTTGGTGTATTGACAATCTGGTTCAGGGAGTTTGTGTTTACAAAATCCAGGAATCTCTATCCCTGTGTGCTGTGGTGCCATACATGATTCCCTGTTAATAGTGGGGTAATTAAAGTCAATCATGGATATGATATTGGGTTGGATGGTGAGTGTTTCTTAATGCCTTGGGCCTTCCTCTTTGCTGTACTCTTCAAATCTGTGAAGCCCTACCAGTATTCTGTGCTCAAACATCGTCATCTACTGCATTAACATTGGTCACATGTACTGTCTAACTGTGCTCCAGCTACTCATGAGTGTCCCTCTCCCTAGTAACAACACTCTTATAACAAGTGACACCACTGTCCACAACTATATGCCAGAAAAAATGTGAAAACTTCCAGACAGCAGTACACCCAAAACTCTATGTATACCAAATGTGTAAACTATAAAGCAAATGCATATCTGTCTTCAAGAGTTATAAATAGACCTTGTTTCTCATACGCATGTCAAATTTGCTATATCCATTGCATATGAACTGAATATCAAACTCTATTTTCAAAAGAAATGCAGCTATTCCTCAGTTATGCAGCACACCACAGTGTACCTGGGACATCACCATAATGTATATGCACAAATCCACCTACACTGTATGGTAAATGCACATAATTAAAGAATAGCATACAAATGCATGTTCACAATGTTTAACTCTATAATACTCATATTCTCATGCTGGAAAAAATAACTCCTGTTGTACATCAAATGTACAATTTATAACAGTGGAAAAAAACACGTGCTACTCCATGCCCCATTACTGGTCATTGCATGTACACGGACAAACATAAAGGACAGCGTACACAGTGTACACCAGCAGACAGATGCTTCTATAGCATAATCCTCTCACCATGCACCAACCATTGAAGAGCCTCACCAACCATGTGACAGCTTCAGAGGAAACACTACAGACCAGTCCAGGAGGATCAGGAGATTTACTAGGTATGCACAGCAGTAAGCAGGCCACCTCTTTGGGGATGCAGTCCCTAGAATTTGTGGAGTTCAAGGCATTCATGTTACACACACCCCCAAAAACATAACTAATACTGACATCTCATGAACCAATGAACAATGCAGGAAAAAGTACACTGTTATGCCTCAGATAGAACTTGGTCATCAATACTTGATGGATGCAGCCAAGCACATTTAATTACCTCACTTTGGGATACATGCACTGTGTATGACATTCCTTTACTCATAATAACCAGATATGACACTGACTACACCAGTGCACCTTTCCATTCAAAATGAAGGCATCATGGACAACTATAGGGTACAAGAACTGTTGGCTGCATAAATGCCACAATTAGTTCATAGTGCATCAGCATAAATGTAGGCATTGATCATGCCCTGTCATGTCATGAGAAGCATGAAGTACACCTACACAGGATACTGCTGGTACCATTGATCACCCTTGTGTTAGGCAAGGGGTGGGAATAGTGTCCACTAAACTGCACAATGAGAAGTCATGGAGCATTGATATTGGACACATAGGGTGACTATAGGTGTAGATATTTGTACTCACTGAGTTGTATAGTCCATATGTGCATGACAGACAGTATTTGGTGCTATGGGGAAGCATAAGGGGTGGGCACTAGCATACACTGTATTGTTCAGTCCACAGGTATGTGACCAATGAAGTTAGACACTATTATGGAATATGAAAGGTGGACATCAGCACCCACCAAACTGTAGTCCATGGGCATGTGACTGATGATGTCAGTGACCACTGTGGAACAGGAAAGTCGAGCATTACCACCCACCAGACAGTAGAGCCTATATGCATGTGAATGGCAAAGTTAAATACCATTGTGGAATATCATGGGTGGGTGTCAGTACCGTCAATGCTATACATCCTGTGACAATTTTGTTGGCAATATTTAGTGCCATGAGATAATTACAGGTGTAGTTCCCTGCACTCACAATGCTCTAGACTCCATCAATATATTACTGGGAATACTGGGTGACATATTATTATTATTAGTAGTAATTATGGTTGGAAACCTACCCCCACTGCATACCACCCAGGCATATTACTGCACCTGTTGAATGCCATGAATTGATTATAGGTGTGAATATCTTTGCCAACTACACTGTACACTTCATAGGTGCATCACAGGTTTCAGTGTATGCACAGCACATATGAATTACTACAAGCAAAATGCACATAGCTATTCTGTATGCAGTTTACATGGATATCATTTTATTGATCCTACCAAATGCATTATAGCCCAGTCAGTCAAACCTGACAGATCAATCAAGTTTCCAGTAAAGGGAATTATAGCTTAATTCTGAGGTTCAATGGCTTTGGAGTTAGTTATATGCAATCATGGATGCATAAAAGCATTTTGGCAAAGATCTGTTCAGTCTTCCAGGCTTGAGTGATCAGACTTAGATGAACTTGTAGTAAGTTCTTGTACCATATCCCATATATGTTTTGGCTGTGCCATTTCTTAGCAGTATACCACTTGTAATGCCAACGTAACACCCATAAAGTTTACCTATTTGTGCTTGTTCCAGTTTCAGTGTCCCTTAATATTTTAGCCAGAATGACAATAATATGGTATTCTCACAAGTTTGGGTTGATACAATGAATATACTTATCTGCAGCTGACAGGCACTGCGTGTACGAAGTTCTGAGTACAATGCCCCATTTGGGATGTACCTTACCTGACACCTGCAACAGCTGGAGAGACCTCAAAAATACCTCACCAAGAGGATCGTGGGCCTCAAACAGATGCCCTATGCAGCTCGACTAAAGAAACTCCAGCTCTACTCAGTTGCTTACCGCCTACTCAGAGGCGATCTCTGCCTGGCGTACAAGGCCATGTCTAACCCGGAATTGTTGGACATGCTCCACCTCAAGAAAACCAAATCCATTAGAGCTACATGCTCCAGGGATTTAAACCTTAGCACAACAATAAATAGGACATACTGGAGGGATAGATTCATATCCCAAAGGCTTCCCTCTCTCTGGAATAGAATCCCAGTCCATGTTAGGCAGAGCCCCTCGCTGACCCTCTTCATGAGAAATCTTCATGAGTGAATGGGAAATTGTAAATTTAATCCTGGGATCACTTCTATGGCCCTGCTGGACAGAGGCTCAGGAATCTAGTCTAAAAGGGAGGTGAAAGCCAACACATTCTGGCTAGGCTTATAAATGCCCTAGGTCAGATAGCCTAGTACCTACCTATGATCCTATGAACCTATGATAGCAAACTGCATTGTAGGTCTTTTCTTCATTGTTAATGTGTGTGTCTGCAAACAATGTTGTACGTTGAAGCATTACACACCCCATGTTACCACTACACTATATATATGGACAATGAAAGAAAAGTTTGGCTTCTGTCTGGGTCTTGAAACTAGCATCTACAGCATTCTGTAGCTCTGTCACTATCTCTGAAGTAAAAAAAAAACAGACTCAGAAGAACAGTTTTTCAGTTTCCCTTAAAGTGTTTGTGTTTTCAGCTAGGAAATACCTAGCATAGTGATTTTAAGGTAAAGCTATACAAATAAAGACACACACACACACACACACACACAAACACACACACAGTGTGTGTGTGTGTGTGTGTGTGTGTGTGTGTGTGTGTGTGTGTGTGTGTGTGTGTGTGTATGTACACAATATGATCTATGCCAAGAGGAGCACTATAATTTACTGAGTCCAAAAGTATGGAATTACAGTGCACCAAAGTGAATTGCTCAAATCAGCACTTCATCAAATTCAACACCATAACATCACTACAAGTTGATTGTTTTTTTTTTTTTTGGGGGGGGGGGGGGTAAGAGTTTTCCCTCCTTTTCTGTACTATGATTTTGCAGTTTAGGGTTCAGCTTGTTCACTGCGAGTCCACATCTTACTTTACTACCATCTGATTATACATATGGGAATTCTA
This sequence comes from Protopterus annectens, assembly GCF_019279795.1. NCBI lineage: Eukaryota > Metazoa > Chordata > Ceratodontiformes > Protopteridae > Protopterus > Protopterus annectens. The sequence continues at coordinate 536,303,477 of NC_056727.1, read as the reverse complement.
TGGCAGGGCATGTGTACCTAGTAACACATTAGAGCAGTTACATTGCCCTGCATTCACAATGTGGCCAATGTGTAACATTGTTCATCATCTGCAAGTAGGAAATATTATTTGCTTGTTGTCACCCTATATCCAATTGACATTGCTTTAATTAGTTGTCTTGTATCTTGTGGATGTCATGTGTATTCATTTACTGTAGGTAATTGTCATGACTTACTACATCCCAGTTCTTCTGTTTTTCAGATTGCCAGGAGGGTGACTGCCATCAGAAAAGGTAGGGGACAAACTGGAAGTGATAAGGGTCTGGTATATTGAGGCTGTGGAAACAATGCAACAGGTCATCTAGATACTAGGGTAGGTAGAAAATTAGATACCTTCATATTATGTTAAGCACATTAAAGACAGCACATCCAGACACAGCTAGGAAATATTATAGACAGCATTTGTCAGGTTGTGGGATTTGTGAGTACCCCTCAGAGTATCCTTTGGTGGGAGTCCTGCCTTTCAATGAAATGTAATTGGTAGATTCTTCTCTCCCAGTTCTCAACTCCTTGTAAATGTATTTCCCAGAACAATTTTACATTATAATCTTCTGCACAGCAAGACTGTAGCTGTGTAGCCATTTTTACACAGTTTTAAGGATTTTTCTCTTTTCTTTGAAGTTGTGCAACAATAGAGTTAATATATATATATATAATTAAAGGGATAAGATGGATGAAGCCCCCATTAGTGGTTACAGAGGGAAGCTTGCCACCTGAAATACATGACTTGCAAAGTAATGCTTTCTGCAGTTTGGGGGAATTTGTGTTTTGAGGAGGTTCAGTCATCCAGTTTGCTGTCAGAGATTATGCTTTGGGTTCTCATGGTGGTAAGCCATGATTACTGGATTTTATACAAAACAGACCAGTTGCCATAAAGGTCAAGGTATTTGCCTCCCATGCATAAGGTACAAGGTTCTATTCTGACCTCCAGACAATCCCTGCATGGAGTTGGCATGTTCTTCCTGGATCTTGATGGGGTTCCTCCCACCTTGCAAAAACATGCTGAGTATTTTCACCTCAAATTCACCCAAGAATGGGGCTGTGGGCAGCAGCACAACTCTAAATTGTGCCCTATGGGAAGAAGATTTGTATAGACCAACCACTTTGGGCATCATATGTGGTGTGCAATATCCACAAAATGGAGAAAATGGAGAACACATATCACAGATTGCATGCCGTATCAGGCCTAGCCACTCAAAGGTGTAAAAGACTGGAGATTCGATCATGCTGACTAATGGTGCCAAATGGGCATGGGTATTTGCTGGTGATAAATGGATTGAGGACAAGGACTACTATGACCCATGCCATGCTAACAGCGGGAAGGGTGTATGTGTCCCTAATAATCAATGTGTGGCCACCATAAAGCCCAGCAGTTCTGGGTCAATAAGCTACTGGCTGGCAGGTGTCCAGTTGCTCAGCTTTGGTTACCTAGAATAGTTCTATTGAGTGAAAGCTAGATGTAAAACCAGTCAACTTGCCAAACATAAACTAAGAATTCCTATGCTCGGTGTAGGTTCACTGATAGGATAAACAGAAAGATAAAGAAGATAGTCAGACACCCTCTGTAAGGGATGCAAGTAACAACCTGCTAATAAGTTCATAAGACATCAAAGGCAGATGAAAGGATCATTTTCAGCAGCTTCTGAATGAAGAAAACCTCACAAAAGCTGTACTGCTCAAGGCACAGTCTACTATGAAAGAAGAGAAGGTGTTCACCATAGAAGAAGTAAGAATAGCACTAAGGAAAATGAAGTCAGGGAAAGCAGCAGGCTCAGATGAGATCACAGTAGATATGATAACGATGTTTGGTGAGATACGGGAGAAATGGTTCCTGAAGGCACTCATAGCAGTGTGGAGAGAAAGGCGTATCTCAGCTGAATGGAGTATAAGCATACTAGTGCCTATGTACAAGAACAAAGGGGACATCCACAAGTGTGGGTAGTATAGTGGTATCAAACTCCTGTCACATTGCTTGAAAGTTCTGGCAAGAGTGAATGATAAATGAATATGCAGAGTAGTAGAAAGTAAGATGGGAGATGAGCAGTTCAGATTCAGACCAGGATGCAGCACAATTAACACAATGTTTGCTGTGAGATAGCTAGTTTAGAAAAAGCTAGATATGAGGAAAGAGTCCAACTGGACATTCCTAGACTTGAAGAAAGCATATGGCAAGGTTCAACAAAAGCTGATTTGGGCAGTCCTGCACTGGTTCGAAGTCCCAGAAACATTGTTAGAATTAGTGCAGGCTATGTACAAGGACACAGTGACTCAAATACGAACAGTGTTTGGTCTCATAGAGGGGTTTCCACTGGGAGTTGGTGCTCAACAGGGTCCAGCTCTGTGCCTGTTGCTGATCTGCAAACAGGTTGGAGGAACAGATCAACAAAGTTACTATATGCAGAAAATGGGGCATTACAGGCAGACTCTGAGCAAAAAAATTCAGCAAAGTATAGAGGAATGGAATGCAAAACTGATGGCACATAGAATTTAACTGAGTTCAGATAAGATAGTTGTAATGACAGCAAATGGAGAAATCAGAAGAAGCTGAAAATTGAGATATAAGAGAAAATAGTGGAACAGGTTAACAGCTTCAAGTATCTGGGAAGGGTGATGGAGGGGAAGGGAAGTCTGAATGAGGAGGACAAATCTAGAATCAGAGGAGGTGCAGCCAGCTGGCACAGAGTGTCAGGGGTATAGTGTATGAGAGAAGAATGGCAAAGAAGCAGAAAAGTAAGGTGTACAAAACATAGGTACGACCAGTACTACTGTATGGTACAGAAACCTGGGCAGTAAAGGCAGAGCAGTTGAAGAAACAAGTGATGAAGTGCCTGAGATGGGTGTTTGGATGTACAGTGTGGGACAGACAAAAAAATGAGGACATCAGTGCAGGAGCCAAAGTAGCTCCAATTGCAGAGAAGGTCAAAGAGGATAGATATGGTGGTTTGAGCACAGGTGCAGAAAAGCAGAAGACAATCTGATGTGGAAGATTTGGGACAGACAGAAAAAAGGCAAGAGAAAAATTACAGCATGCAGCAAAGAAGTGGATGGATTGTGTGAGAGAAGACCTGTGACAGTCAGGCATGAGTGTCAAAGAAGGTAGGAGAGTGGCACTAAACACAGAGATATGGCGACAGTTGACACAACACCCTGACTCCATGTAGAAAATGGGGTTGATGATGACGATGACAATGATGATCTAGTAAATATACCATACAGAGTACAGCCCTGCTGTACAATAACATCAGACTGCAGCAAGCAGTGCAGACTTCCTGTAGCCACCAATTATGCCCATGGATATCATGGAGTCACTTGATGCCCAATTTGCTGTGAACAGAAACAAGGCAAACAAATATATGGAAGCCACTGAAGATATACTTTATATCATTTTCATAATTTTCGGTCAGTACCAGAGTGGTTCAGTGGCTTCACAGAGCTGCTGCTTTTTTCTAATAAGACATGAGTGGATTGTGTCACACAATATTATCCACTTAAGTGTTCTGTGTGCTAAGTCATAATCTAGAATTTACACTCTGCAGGCTTTTAAATATAAGCTATAGTTACTGATTACAACTGCTATAAGAGCTATCACAACATCATACTTGTGTTGTGTGATGTTAAATCACACTTGTTGTGTCTTTCGGCTTTTCCCGGTTAGGGGTCGCCACAGCAGAACTCTGGTCCGCTAATGATTGGCAGTAGATTTTAACGTGCTGAGTTGCCAGCCCTGACTAACAATCTTCAACAAAGGTACGCCCATTCATGCATGTCTCCACACAGAAGACGCTCTAGCTGAGAATCAAACAGGACAACGTCTCTACTGTGAGGCGACAATGCTACCGCAGCACCACCACTACAGTGTGATGTTAAATCACACTCAAAAGTTGAAACTGTATGGATTAGTAATACTAAAATATTTTTGCTGCCTGCAACTACTGCATATTGCATCACAAAGTCACTGTATAGTGTATGTATTCATGAAACTTTGGAACTTTTCTTCCTGGGCCACCATTGAAAAATGGTCATTACCTTTGTAACTATCAAGACTGAACCTTTAGGAGGGTGTGGCCAAGATGCAGGCTAGTTAGTAGCACTTTTCTTGAGCTCTGACAGTCTTTATATTTTCTGACAGGAAAATTGAAAACCAGGGCTAATTTCTTCACAAAAATTACAGAAGAAATGGATTGTTTGGGACCTAGACTCAAATGTCAAGCTGAGAAGAATAACTGGCAAACAACAGGAAAGAAAAGTAAAAAAAGAAGGATAAATGATTGTCATTATTTTCTTGTTAAAATAAAATGTTTTTGCATTATTAAGCACCTGCAGTTTATGGATAGGGAAACATAAATATTCAGCACTCTACACCATCAGGAAAAGGTAACTCATACTAATTTATCTTTACTGCTTTGAATTTATAACCAACATTAATACTTAAATCAAATAGACAATACAGTCATAAGTATAGGAACTGTTATTCATGTTTACAATGCTTATGCGTTACTTAATATACACTAAGAAATTGAATGACAACTGGGGAAAGTTGTGTTTGGGTTGGGCTGGGGATTATACTAATAGTGTCATTTGAATGTTGGCTGCATTGACTGTTTACTTATAGCTGATAGCCTTGCTTGTCTTCTTACAAAGCTTTAATAATCTGTTTAATATAGATAATTATTTTTAGAGTACATGATTTACACACTAAATGTTTAGTTTTAAGATGTACAGTAACTCATTTATACAGTATTTATGATCATTTTCTTAAAGAAAGTTTCTTTTTTTTTTTAATCTGTGGTAATATATTTCATAACAATAAACAGAGTAAGCCAGGAAGCTTGAGTTACACACAAAGAATCAAAAGCACCGTGGGTAAATCCAGCATTACCCACACCCAGGTGAAGTTATTGCTATTATACAATGACATTATTTAAGAAAAAAAATACTTACTTTTCTTAAATAATGGCATTGTATAATGCCTCCGTGGTGCGCTTCCGCAGCTGTCCAGTATTCTGTGGCAGTTCTGATGTACTGCACATGCGTATGCTTATGCAGTACATCAGAGCTGTGTGTGGAAGCAATGGAGAAAGGAAGATCTCCGTTGCTTTTTAAAAGGTGTCTCGCTATGTTAAACTCGTTTAACATAGCGAGACAGCTTTAAAAAAATCAACAGAGAAGGAAGATCTCCGTTGCTTTTTTTAAGCTTTCTTGCTATATTAAACCCATTTAACATAGCGAGATTACAGCAACGGAGTTCTTCCATTCTCTGTTGCTGTGCAACACAAAAAAAAAAAAAAAAAAAAGACTTATACTAATGGAGAAAGTCTGGGCGACCGGAACTTTTTCCATTACTATAAGTCTGATTTACAACGGGCACGCTGGCCAATCAGCATGCAAGTTTTGGAATATTAATGTGGGGTCATTGTATAATTTAAGTGCATTAATAGTTTACCAAAGATTATAATTTAATGATTTAGTAAAACATACAGTAAAAGTAAAAATGGCTTTGCTTTACAGATTTTATGTTAAGTCTACATATTTACTGATTATATATCTACTTTTTCATTAAAACAATTAATTGATTTGAAAGTTTTCTGTCACACAAACAAAAAGTCAGATAAGAGAAGGCAATTTCATTCTGTAGTCCATATATCTATTCCACACTGACATTTACCTGCAAACCATAAGAAGAGAAGTTATGTATAAGGAAAACTTGCTGATTACAGTTTCTATATTTGCTGATGTTTCTTGTTAGTCTATGAAGAATCATGTAAGTCACAAGAGTTTTTTGTTCCTTTTACACTGATAGAGCAGTCATGGCTTTAGATAAAGGCAATACATCTAAGGCTACAACTATCCGTAAAAGGGTAACTTTGAACATTAAATAAGATCACATACAAGTGAAACTTTTAAAACAGTTTTAGTGTAATACAGATTGAGTTATTTAAGTAAATGTTTCTCAGTCTGTTAACTCAGAAAAGGAAATGTGCTCAATACCAATACCTTACTGTTATCTATAGCAGTTAAAAATAAGATGGCTGCAGTATTGTCATCTGACTTTACAATACAATGTGGATTGTTCATGTGTTAAATAATATTGCGTATAAACCAAATCGTTTTATTTATAGGGTTGTTTTAAGCTTACATAAGTTATACCTCAACTTTTCAGGACTTTTAAAATGTATATAATTACATACATATGACACTGCTACAAGTTGTATAATGACATGTAAATAATCTACCATAAGTAAACCAGAGAAACAATACCCAAACATAAATTATACAAGCTAACTAACATATGGGTTTTCATCTTGTTTTTGTGTTGCTTACACTTAGAAATAAAAAAGAGAAGGTTTTAACACAAGAAGGAATGTTGAAAGATTTGCTTATAGTAAACATGCATTATAAAATTCAAAAGTACAGCAGTGCAGTCTATATTTAAGTGTAACTGTAAGACAATTTCTCTGGTTAAAGATGATTCATATCAACCTGTATGATTTCTTGATATTGGGATTGGTATTTCTTGTCAACCTTAGTAGACTGAATTTAGAATATATCAGACTGGTTAATAACCATAAGTTCACTACTATAATTATCCTATAGAATGATAACCTATTTCTGACTGACAAGTAATGACTTGTCAGGCTTGGAGTATAGTGCTTGTGATAGCGAGAAGGACACTTTGATGCTTTGTCATAAGTGTAGGAGTTATAATAATCCCATGGATAGAAAGGGGCTCATGGTTCAGGTTTTGATACTACGTTTCTTTTTTTTTTTACTTGCCTAAGTATATTAGTTAAACTAAAAGGAAACTAAAACAGTTTTGTATTCACAGCTGTACACAAACAAGAACTTTTATACATTATTCAGTCTAATGGAATACAAGTTCAATTAAATCTACATATAGCAATATTTAAATATGAAGGTGATCTCAACTGATAATGGGTTGAATAATAAATGTAAGAGACTAAGTTTATTCAAATATATTAAAACTATAAACCCACAATTGATATTTCTGCAAGAGACACATTTATTAACTGAAGACCTTAATTTGCTAAGCTTCAATGGTTATACACTATTAAGTTCATCACATAAGAAAAAAAAAAACAAGAGGGGATAATGATTTTATGGAAAAATTCTGTCATTATGCCAAAAATAATAAGCTCATATCAAGATAAATCTGGGATGCTTTGTATGTCAACTATCTCAATAAATGCTAAACTGTATACTTTTATTAACTTTTATTGGATACCTGGCTTGAGTGCAAGTATAGTTAAAAAACAGTTAGAAGAAGTAATCCAGCACTCCAAAGGGAACTTGATAACAGCTGGGAATTTCAATTGTATACTAGATGATAAAGACACTGACTCTATAAATACCAGAAGGAAAACTGCAACATCAAAAACACTAGCAGAATTTGTTAACTATATAATCTTAAAGATGTTAATGAATATGCAAAGATTCTCTGCATTATATATTTTTTTCACATAGATATAACACACACTCATATATATATATATATATATATATATATATATATATATATATATATATATATATATCAAAGGAAATAACCACCTTTCTTAGCAATGTTAAAGTAATCTCTTGTCCATTAACAGACCACAATGGAATTACTTTTAAAGTAGAAGTTCATAACAAACAAAATGTGACAATCATTAGAATACCCTTCTTTATAACAAATCTAAAAGAGTTTAAAGAATTTTATATAAAAGAATTACAACAATTTCTTGAATTAAACATAAATGAAGACACTTTGGAAATGTATGTATGGGATGCATTAAAAACATACATATATGGAAGAATATTAACTTGGTACAAAAATAAAAGGAAGCAATGGGACAAGCAATTAACTGAACTTCAAAAGGAAATAGATATTATTAAACAATATACAAAAAGGACAGTCAATTAACTAATGATTTAGCAATGAAAAATAAAGAATATACTGAAATATTACATCATAAAATAATGATAGAATTAGAAAAAAATCAAACTTATTTCTTATTCAATGAACCTGAAGAATCAAAGGAAAATAGCAAATAAAACTAAGAAAGTTATTAAAAATGAATCAAATAAAAGAAATATATAATCTCAACATTAAGAAGAAAGTCTCAGACTTAAACAGCATACTAGAAACATTTCAGTCACACTATCAAAAAATGAATACTAGCAACATAGAGATTAAATCGACAGAAACAATTAGAAACTTTCTTCAGACTAATATAAACCTCAAGATACAGAAACAACTGAGTAGACACATTGACAAGTAGATAACAATGTCCGAGTTGCAGAATCAAATTAAAAAACTGAAACCCAATAAAGCACCAGGAAATTTCAACATAAAACCAGAAATGTATAACTTATTGCCCAAACAAGCTAAACAGTCATTGTTGAAGGTTTTTAACCAGGTTAAACAAGAAATACTCGTTCTACCTTCTTGGAAATATAGTTTAATCTCACCTATTCTGAAATCTGAAAAAAAAATGCCTCAGAATGTTCTTCCTATAGGCCCATTTCATTGTTAAATGTAGATTACAAAATGTTTATGGCAATACATACAGAGAGAATTAAACATATATTACCATCATTAATTGATCACGACCAGACAGGTTTCATAAAAGACAGAAACACCTACGATAATATTAAAATAATTCTTGCCTTGATAGATTATGTTGATTTAAGTAAGAGAGACATGACTCTGGTGAGTCTAGACATCAATAGTGCCTTTGATTCAGTAGACTGGAGGTACTAGAAGAATATGTTTTTTCACAACAATTTACATTCGTAATTAAAACACTACATGAAAAGTCTCTGGCCTATGTTAAGATTGGGTCATGTCTCTCTACTTCTATAACTATTAGAAAAGGAACTGAGCAAGGATGCCCACTTTCACCTTTACTGTTTGCATTAGCAATTGAGCCTTTTGCTAACTATGTTAGAATGAACACAAATATTAGAGGCATAGTAATTGGGAATAACTTAGAAATGAAAATACAGTTATTTGCTGATGACATCCTGTTGACAATATCTGATAAAGATAAATCATTAACTGAATTATTCCAAACAATGAACTACTTTCAAACTATTTCTGGTCTTGTATTTAATGAAATCAAAACTAAAATGTCATTATTTAACTCAAATAAACGGGAATTAAATAATGACTGTTAAGTACTTAGTGTCTGATAAAATTAAATACCTAGGAATCTTACTAACTAGCAACACTAGAGAAGCAATAAATATTAACTATATTCATATACTAAGTCAAATAAAATCATTAATGCAGAAATGGAATAAGATGTTTTATACAATGGAAGATAGGTTGTATATAATTAAATCAATAATTTTCCCAAAATTGTTATTATTATATACAATCCTTTTCCATCCCTTCTACTAAGAAAATTATACAGCAATACAATAAAATGATACTGAATTTCCTTTGGTTTACAATAAGCCTAGAATCACACTTAACCATTTAAAAGGTTGGAGAAGAGTGGAATTAATCTACCATATATAGAGATTTATTCATTGGCATATATTACTAAAACAGTTACTCTATGTCTGATCTCAACCTATACAGTCAAATGGAAATTAATTCATGAATCTATATGTAATATCATTAGTAACTCATCACATAAACAATATAATATAAATCCAACAAAAGTCTTTTATAATGTGATAAGATATATAATATTTAATAAAAGTATAAAAAGTATATAATTGTTATTGAAACAATAATACAGTTTAGAAAATATATAAACATGAACCCAGATATAAAGACATGTTTGTTATATTACATCCTATAGCTTAGTCCCAGAAAAACAACAATAAGGCAGAGAACTCCACGTAGAGCCGGTCAAAACATTTATTCAATAAAACCAAAGATAAAATCTTCCATAAGCACTTCCAGGCTACCTGCCCTTCTTCAGATAACAGAAAACATCACAGATGCATATTTAAAATACATAACAGCCAACCAGCTTTCAGAATTTTACCCTCCTTTTCTTGAGGATGGGTTTTAAAGGTACAATAGCATTTATACCTGGTGACTTATCTGGCCCTAATCTTACAACCCATCTAGTCTCAGCACATTCCGTATCATTAAATAAATCACCACCCCTGACATTAGGAGTAATCACCTGTATTGCCATGATTAAAAAAGTATGATCCATATTAATTTTTACATGTTGCGCCAATGCATTATGTTCATTACAATGTTTAATATCTGACAAGTGCTGAAATATCCTTGTCTTGAACATAGTATTAGTTTTGCCCACATACTATACTTCACATTTCTGACAAACTGCTATATATACCAAATTATGTGTCCTACAGTCAGCATAACCTCTAAATACATGCTGTTTGTCTGTCCTTGGATGCACAAATGTTTGTTTCTGTAAAATATACTGACATGCTTTGCAGTGATGACACGGAAAAGTGCCCTTCCTGTTGAAACTAGGGATGCCTTTTAAACAATTTTTAGGTTCTTTACAAAGTATATCTTTCAAACTCCTATTTTTTCTAAATACAAAATTAGGTGTAAGGCCTAAAATCTCTTTCAGTTTAGGATTCGTGTGTAGTACCTGCCAATGATGTTTAATAATCTCACATATATTACCCACATCACTGCTATAAGTGAGCACCATGTTATTTCTTTCTTTACAGACTGATGGAGTTTTCTGTTTATTAATTATATCTCCAGTCTCTTTGTATAGCCAGGGTTTAGCTGTACTATTACATTTGATCTTACTATGTTTGATTAGAGGTTCTATCCTGTCTCGTTTATACCCCCTCTGTATCAAGTTATCTTGAAAATTATCTACTTCTTCCTGAAATTTAGCATCCTCACTACAGAGTCTTGAAATCCTACAAATCTGCCCCTTGACAAGGCATTTATAATGTATTTAGAAGGGAGTTTAGAATTTTTTAGATTTTCAGTCAATTATTCTGAACTAACATTAGATTTTTGGATGTAAGACTAACTAAAAGGGAGGGACGTGATGTAGAGACATCGTTGTATAGAAAAACTTGCTGGCGTAACAGCCTGCTTACTTATGATAGTATGCACCCACGTCACACCTTTGACAACATTGTCAATGGACAGATTTGTAGGATTTCCAGACTCTGTAGTGAGGATGCTAAATTTCAGGAAGAAGTAGATAATTTTCAAGATAACTTGATACAGAGGGGGTATAAACGGGACAGGATAGAACCTCTAATCAAACATAGTAAGATCAAACGTAATAGTACAGCTAAACCCTGGCTATACAAAGAGACTGGAGATATAATTAATAAACAGAAAACTCCATCAGTCTGTAAAGAAAGAAATAACATGGTGCTCACTTATAGCAGTGATGTGGGTAATATATGTGAGATTATTAAATATCATTGGCAGGTACTACGCACGGATCCTAAACTGAAAGATTTTAGACCTTACACCTAATTTTGTATTTAGAAAAAATAGGAGTTTGAAAGATATACTTTGTAAAGAACCTAAAAATTGTTTAAAAGGCATCCCTAGTATCAACAGGAAGGGCACTTTTCCGTGTCATCACTGCAAAGCATGTCAGTATATTTTACAGAAACAAACATTTGTGCATCCAAGGACAGACAAACAGTATGTATTTAGAGGTTATGCTGACTGTAGGACACATAATTTGATATATATAGCAGTGTGTCAGAAATGTGAAGTATATTATGTGGGCAAAACTAATACTATGTTCAAGACAAGGATATTTCAGCACTTGTCAGATATTAAACATTGTAATGAACATAATGCATTGGCACAACATGTAAAAATTAATATGGATCATACTTTTTTAATCATGGCAATACAGGTGATTACTCCTAATGTCAGGGGTGGTGATTTATTTAATAATATGGAATGTGCTGAGACTAGATGGATTGTAAGATTAGGGGCAGATAAGCCACCAGGTATCAATGCTATTGTACCTTTAAAACCCATCCTCAAGAAAAGGAGGGTAAAACACTGAAAGCTGGTTGGCTGTTATGTATTTTAAATATGCATCTGTGATGTCTTCTGTTATCTGAAAAAGGGCAGGTAGCCTGAAAGTGCTTATGGAAGATTTTATCTTTGGTTTTATTGAATAAAAGTTTTGACTGGCTCTACGTGGAGTTCTCTGCCTTATTGTTGTTTTTCTGGGACTGTGCTTGTGCTAGGCCGAGTAACTTTGGTGCAAATAGACTTTTGTTTTGTACTTTCAGTTTTTATATCGTTTATTTGCACACATGTCTGAGCCTAATAAAGGCAACTTGGAGCTGGCTTATCATCCGCGAGGTAACTTGGACCGAATGACCAATGAAGGTGGTGGGAGAAGCCTATTTCACAATGTTAATCCATTGCTGCATATGGCCAACGTAATCCTGAACAGGAGTCGACGGCTATGGGTGAGCTTGAATTTCAAGAATTGGTCTTGAAATTTCATAACAATATCATGAGACTGAAACGTTTGCAGTGGCAAAGGTTTCATTTGGAAGCCTGCTTGAAATTCAATGTGGTTCCTAGAGGAATGCGAGTACTGTGTATGCCTACATAGGGTGATGTATATCCGGATCTCCTAGCGAGATGGCAGGAGATCAATTTACAAACAAGTTTATCATATATACAGTTGTTATTAGATTATTTCAAATCAGAAGAACAAAAAGTATTAAAAGAGGTGAGAGACATGCAGCAAGACATTGAACGACGCTTTACTGAGGAATATCACTCTGAGAGATTGAGTAATGTGTTCTTTGCAGCAGCTTCATATGACAATAAACTGCAACAGATTAAAATCAAGAAATTAGAATGGGATATCAGGGACTTTGCACTTAATAACATCTTCAGTTGGCTGAGAGCAAGGTCTGGGAATGCTCGTAGGGAAGAGGCAGTGTCTGCAAGAGAACCGGCTCCTAATCAGCAGATGGAAAAAGAACTTGTCGGTAATGCTAAAACCATTTCTAGAGCTGAGCAATCCAATATTTCCAGTCCCAGCTCTTCAGCTGCTTCCACCAATGATGAGAGGTTGATGTCAGTACGCCCTAACATGGAGGTTAGTCAGCAGGAACATATGAGTCCATCGGTTGACAAAGGGGAAGCATTTGTAGCTATGGGAGCGAAACCTAAAACTACATCCACAGTTTTTAGCAAAACTTTTCCTATGCTACTGGCTCCTGTCCACAAGAAGAACTTGTGCAAATGGAGTGGGTCGCAGTACAACGGACAGAAGAGACGAAGAGTCTCGGGATGACTATGGGTGATGTTAATATTGTGTTTAACATATCTGGCTATGAACTTAGTGATTTACAGATGCAAGTACTGAACAAAGGTCTAACATTTGTACCGGATGCTTTGTCCGAGCATAGTCAAGTTGTTTTAGATGTTTTTAACTTTGCTAGAAATGTGATGTTAAAGCAAATATTTAAAGGGAACAATATGTCTGAAACAAACATCAAGTTTAGACAGCTGAGTGAGTATATGCCATTCTTTAGTCCTGCCATGTCAGTTTTTGTCAAGATGTGTGAACATGATTTAGAACAGTATTTTAAGAATGATCGGAAGAAAAAATATTATAATTTATCTGGAGCACAGAGGTTGGCACTTGATGATTTGATAAACAATGAGACTATGATGATAAAACCAGCGGACAAGGGGGGCACAGTAGTTGTTATGAATAAACAGTTTTATAGTACAAAACTGAAAATGTTGTTAAAAGATGAACGAACATTTACCAAGGTTTCTCCAGTCATGATTAAGAATTTGATAGAAAAGGTGCACAATAATATTAGAAATTTGCACTTTGTAGGATTGGTAGATCAAGAATTGAGAGACTTTTTATTAATTCTACATCCGATTGTACCTTAATTTAAAGCACTCCCAAAAATACATAAGAGTGCTGTAGACCCACCCCTAAGACCTATTGTGTCAGGTAGGGGTTGGGTCACTGAACTTATATCAATTTGGGTTGAATGTGTTCTGAAACCTGTATTGAACCTTTATCCAAGAATATTGAGAGATACAGCACAATTTATTGGGTCTTTGTCTGAGTATTTGATGGAGATTAATGAGAAGAAATGCATGTTTGTTACGTTGGATGTAAATAATCTTTTTACAGTGATTGACAATGCTTATGGAATAAAAGCGATTGAGAGTATATTGAGTAACAAGTGATTGAGAGTATATCGAGTAACAAAACTCAAATATAATACTGACACTATTCAAAGAATCTGTAAATTACTAAACACTGTGTTGGAATACAATGTATTTATGTGTCAAGGGATGTATTTTAGACAACAGCAGTGTGCTGCCATGGGCACACCCTGTGCCAACTCATATGCCAACTTAGTGTTGGCATATTGGGAGGATAGTACCATATTTGAGGTTAGACATGCATGGTCCAACAAGTTACGTTTTTATGTACGTTTTGTGGATGATATTTTCTTTTTATGGGATGGCACGGAACAGGAATTAAAGGCCTTTATAATGTATTTAGAAGGGAGTTCAGAATTTTTTAGATTTTCAGTCAATTATTCTGAACTAACATTAGATTTTTTGGATGTAAGACTAACTAAAAGGGAGGGACGTGATGTAGAGACATCGCTGTATAGAAAAACTTGCTGGCGTAACAGCCTGCTTACTTATGATAGTATGCACCCACGTCATACCTTTGACAACATTGTCAATGGACAGATTTGTAGGATTTCAAGACTCTGTAGTGAGGATGCTAAATTTCAGGAAGAAGTAGATAATTTTCAAGATAACTTGATACAGAGGGGGTATAAACGGGACAGGATAGAACCTCTAATCAAACATAGTAAGATCAAACGTAATAGTACAGCTAAACCCTGGCTATACAAAGAGACTGGAGATATAATTAATAAACAGAAAACTTCATCAGTCTGTAAAGAAAGAAATAACATGGTGCTCACTTATAGCAGCGATGGGGGTAATATATGTGAGATTATTAAACATCATTGGCAGGTACTACACACGGATCCTAAACTGAAAGAGATTTTAGACCTTGCACCTAATTTTGTATTTAGAAAAAGTAGGAGTTTGAAAGATATACTTTGTAAAGAACCTAAAAATTGTTTAAAAGGCATCCCTAGTATCAACAGGAAGGGCACTTTTCCGTGTCATCACTGCAAAGCATGTCAGTATATTTTACAGAAACAAACATTTGTGCATCCAAGGACAGACAAACAGTATGTATTTAGAGGTTATGCTGACTGTAGGACACATAATTTGATATATATAGCAGTGTGTCAGAAATGTGAAGTATATTATGTGGGCAAAACTAATACTATGTTCAAGACAAGGATATTTCAGCACTTGTCAGATATTAAACATTGTAATGAACATAATGCATTGGCACAACATGTAAAAATGAATATGGATCATACTTTTTTATTCATGGCAATACAGGTGATTACTCCTAATGTCAGGGGTGGTGATTTATTTAATGATACGGAATGTGCTGAGACTAGATGGATTGTAAGATTAGGGGCAGATAAGCCGCCAGGTATCAATGCTATTGTACCTTTAAAACCCATCCTCAAGAAAAGGAGGGTAAAACACTGAAAGCTGGTTGGCTGTTATGTATTTCAAATATGCATCTGTGATGTTTTCTGTTATCTGAAGAAGGGCAGTTAGCCTGAAAGCGCTTATGGAAGATTTTATCTTTGGTTTTATTGAATAAAAGTTTTGACCGGCTCTATGTGGAGTTCTCTGCCTTATTGTTGTTTTTCTGGGACTATGCTTGTGCTTAGCCGAGTAACTTTGGTGCAAATCGACTTTTGTTTTGTACATCCTATAGCTTGTACACAAGAATGTATAACTACCTTTGATTCAAATGTAATTAAAGAGCTTAAAGAAAAAGAACGGATTTATTGTTATCAAATACTCAATGGCAATATATTATTCACAATAGATCAAATCAAAAGGAAATTTGCGTTAGATGGAAATTGTGGCTACCAACACAACAAATAAGACAGTACATCACAAATAAGCTGGAATTGATGACACCAGCTTTTAAAAATAATATTCCTAAGTTCATAGATCTTGCGATATTTTTAATAAATAATACTTATAAAGGACAAGGATATCTAAACTAAATTCATAAGACACTTAAAGAAACAAAGAACTATACTAATAATACTTACTGGAATTATTATAATCAGGTTAATCAAAAGGATTCTGATAAAAATGAAAAATAAATTATGCTTTTAATCACCAAGCCTTACCACCAAGTCAGTTCAGTGGAAACAATATGCATGGAAATTCCTACATAGATACTTTCTAACCCCTCATAGATTAGAACTAATATATAAGAAGCATATTGATTGCTGGAGATGTACAATGCATACCAAAATAGATTGGGAACACATGTTTTTTGATTGTCATTCACTGAATAAATATTGTTTTGAAATTCTTTTTTGCAAACTTTTTTTAATGATACTTTTCAGTTAACTAACTCATTAATTTTGTTTAATGTACCCATACCACAATGTGTCCCAAAAGTAAAATATCCTTTACTGTGGATATTGCTTGCCATTGCACATAAAGCCATAAAAACTTGATGGAAAAATAAAGCACCACCAACTTTTCAAGATTTCAAGAAAATCACAGTCATCGTGTCTCGAGTGGAAGTAGCAACCATAAGGAAAAGAACTAAAACAACATCATACATCACTTATTGGCAGAAAGTTGACAAAATATTGGACAAAACAAATTGATCTGATTAGTCAGCACAGCATCTTAATACAAATTGCATATTGTATATGGAAACATGTGATGTTATAGATTGTATACTTAGGCAATTGTATATAGTTTCTTTTGTAAATAGTTGACTATTTGATTATGTTATATTATTTTATGTTTCACTATTTATGGTTCAATCTATTTGAAGATATGGAAAAAATATTTAATAAAAATTTCTTGGAGTAAAAAAAAGGCTGAACCTTTGGAAATCGTCTTCCCGGGCAAACAATGAAAATGGCTCTAGCCTCAGTTAAAAAAAAAAAGAAAAGAAAAGAAACTAGCTAGCTAAATGAAATAAAACAACCACCCCATCATCTCTCATTCACATATTCATTATTGCTGGGATGCTTAAACAAAAAAATTAGTACAGTAAAATGTAAATCCATTTTTCTATACTGTGATTTTCATAAGTAGGACACAAATTTCCACTTCTCAAAAACCTAATCACACTGACCAGTGTATAGTACAAGGATGTTAAAATCACTTTTATCTAATGTAGTTAAGTTTGAGCAGCTCATTTGCAAAGCCCAATCTGAATAATTGTCTTTGATACAAAACATATACCTCTTAATTATTTTATACATTTTGGATAAGCAAACACGAAAACTATTTAAAACTTGATAAAAAACACAACAGGAAAGCAGAAACAAGCTGATCAAAAAACGGCATGGACTATTTTATTTTATTTAACGTAAGCGCTTTCAGCTAAGCAGATGCCCAGCCTTCATCAGACATAATTCACTTAAAGGACAACCGCGCCCTCAGACTCAAAAAACATATTAATTTCATCATGGTTTGATGTTTCCTACATTTTAACAGCACTCTGAGACTATTTTGAGCTTTTTAGATATTTTTAGATGCAATTTCTGACTCTGACCACATGGGGTCTGGCATATTGAAAAAATTCAGACTGAATACTCTGCCTCTACTATCCCATAATGCATTATTTGTCTCACAAAAATTGCATCACATCTGCCACTTTTTCCCTTAAGTTGCCATGACTTCATTGACTTAACAGGCATTCACTGCAGTCTTCAAATCCACTACTTTTGGTTAAATTGTTATTATTTTTAAATGACCACTTGAAACACAAGCAGTGCAAATGCTACAGAACAGAACACAAAAGTGCATTTTCTAGCTTTTTCTCCTTTCAAATGCTAAATTGCTTTCTTTTGTGAAGGCTGGAATCTAGCTCTCCAAGGAATCTCCCCTCCCACTTCACACCTACCTTCCCTAGCTGTCAAACAGCCAAGGGTAATTTGAGCCATTATCTGCATGTGATTGACAGCTCATCACAGCAGGTGACCAGACCAATGTATTGTTTGCTAGTCTGCCTTTTCCTCCTTAGAGTGGGAGACTTTTTTTGTTGCACTACTCCTGTCAAATTTAAAACCAAGCAACATAGCACTGGCAATAGTTCCCTGCTTTGCAAAGCATCAGTCTGCCACTTATTTTCCCTTCCTGTTTAAATAGCTAACAGATGATACACTATAAACAAATTTCAGACCTGCATGACAGCACCCACATGCTTTGAGTCAATATTAGGTTCATAGGTTCATAGGTTTATACTAGGCTATCTGCCCTAAGGCATTTATAAGCCTAGCCCAAATTATTGTGGCTTACGCCACCCCTTATATGAAAAAATACTGTGCCCATTAGTTTGTTGTGCCTCTGTCCAGCAGTGACCCAGAGATGATTCCCGGGGTAAACCTACGATCTCCCATCCACAGGTCTAGATTTCTCTTGAACAGAGTCAGCGAGGTGCTCTGCCTCACATGGACCGGGATTTTATTCCACAGCATAGGGAGTCTCTGAGTGATAAATCTATCCCTCCAGCACGTCCTATTTATATCCGTGCTAAGGTTTAAGTCGCTTGCTCTAGTGGTTTTGGTGGATTTGGATTTTTTGAGGTGGAGCATGTCCATTAATTCCGGGTTGGACATGGCCTTGTATGTCAGGCACATGTCACCCCTGAGCAGGCGGTATGCGACTGAATAGAGCTGGAGTTTCTTCAATCTGGCAGCATATGACAGATTTTGGAGTCCTTATCCTTTTGGTGAGGAACTTTTGGGGTCTCTCCAATTGCTGCAGATGTTGGGTGAGATACATCCCGAATGGGGCATTGTACTCGATCATTGGTCTGATAAGTGAAGAGTACAGGGGAACAATGACCTCACTAGATCTGGATGTGAATCCTTCATGATCAGGTGGGCAATGTAGAAGGGCTTTCTAACCACTTTAGCAATGTGAGTGTCAAAAAAAGGCCACTGTCAACCTGGGTCCCCAGGTCCCTGATAACCTCTTCTGTGCTTAGTGGATTGCCACCTATATGGTAGCTTGGGGTTACCTTGTTTTTCCCGAAGGGTATGACTATACATTTTTGGCGTTTAACTTCAGGCCATGGCTCTGGCACCAGCTATCTGTTTCCGTGAGTCCCTTCTGAAGGATATCAGTGTCCGATGCACTTTCCACTATGGCGCCCAGTTTGCAGTCATCTGCAAACTTTGTCAGCCAAAGTCCTCCCATGTTGGCCTGTACTTCTGAGAAGTAGATGCCAAACAATAGGGGCCAAGGACCGAGCCCTGTGGGACACCACTTGTGACCGGCTTGGAGTCTGACACAGCGCCAGCAACTCTAACCCTGTGGGTTCTGTCCTTAAGCCAGTTTGCAACCCATCTTGTGACATATGGGTTTACATTTAAGCTGGTAAGTTTTTCTACAATACCGAGTGAGGTATTGTGTGAAAGCCTTTGCAAGGTCAAGGTAGGCTGTATGGACTGCCTTTCCCTCATCAATGGCCTTGGTGACTATTTCGAAGAAGTCGACCAAGTTCAAAAGGCATGATCTTCCCTTGACAAAGCCAAACTGGGTCGGGTCCAATGTCTGCAAGTCCCCTATATCTTTGTTTATGAGCTCCATTATGATCCTCTCCATAGCTTTGCAGACTAGACTTGTTAAGCTTATGGGGCGGTAATTACCAGGGTCGGTAGAGGCGCCACCTTTGTGGAGGGGGACCACAGTTGCCGTACGCCACTCCTTGGGCACGTATCCTGTGGTAAGGCTGAGATTAAACAGCTGCCTTATGTGCGGGTTTAATTCCTCATTTAGCTCGTGTAGCACACAGCCGGGGACACCATCCGGTCCCATTGATGCTGTGTTTTTAGCTTTAGAGACCAGCTTTCACCTGCGCATTTGAGATGTCCGGGAGGCTACACTCGGCTGGGATAGTTATCTCTCCTTTGGGGGGGGGGGGAGGGGGGTGAAGTTTGCACTGAACCTGTCTGCCAGTATGTTGGCAATGTCTGTGGGTTCAGTGATTTTTGTATCATTTTGGACTAATTCTGAGCATATCTGTGAGTTTCCACCCAGGTTCCTAACATAGCTGAAAAAGGCCTTAGGATTGTCCTTTGAATCCATGGCAATTTTTCTCTCAAAATTGGCCTTAGTTGATTTTATGAGTGCTCGTATTTTTTTACTAATAATGATCAGTAATGCATACCAGTTGTAATTTGTTGCACTTTAATTGTGCCAGACATCATCTTATGCAATAACATCCTGTTACTGTCTACGCATGTTCACTGCAAAATTATCCTCTTTTTGTAGCCGTTACTGTACTTCATCAGTAGGGCTCTTCTTAATAGTGAGATTAGTCAACTTATTTGGCTGGACTTCACAGTTCCAGCAATGGTCAACTACATATACTGCACCATATATTGGTTTACTCAGAATTTCACAGCTTAGTATGCATGGTCTTACTACATTTTTAGCTTTACAGTATCTCAATTTACAAAGTCTGCGCTATATCCATTTATCTCTATAAATATAACCCTTGTATACATTAAGACTGCAGCATAATGAAGATCCATCACCTATGAAACAGTTTTTTTAAT
This sequence comes from Protopterus annectens, assembly GCF_019279795.1. Lineage (NCBI taxonomy): Eukaryota > Metazoa > Chordata > Ceratodontiformes > Protopteridae > Protopterus > Protopterus annectens. Next base: position 536,282,784 of record NC_056727.1, on the reverse strand, counting down.
AGACCTTACAAATCTATAGCAATCATATACCATTTAATTTTTAAAAATGTACCAGAAGTCAACTGATCCCTCAGACATACAAGATTAGCTGGCTTTTGGTTTACAATGTGCAAAAGTGGCAATTCCCACAGCACTATTGTGAAAAGCCTCTGTACCTCGTCAAGGTAGCCAGCATCACAGAGGTCCACTCACACCACAATCTTTCCGTCTACAATCTGATCCACTGACATCACCAGTTGCATCCAACAGTCTTCCAGATGCATGCGATGCTTGCCCAGCCCAAAAAATCTACATGCCTACATTTATTCACCAAGGACCAGTCCTTAAGACACTGTACAAGCTCCAGCTGCAGACAAATAAAAAGGAATCATACACAACTTCATACCGCTCCATCATTCACACAATAGTACTGCAAATCAAGGCTAAGACAAGACATTCCACAATAGCGGTCTCTTGGTCTACATCTGCACAACATGACAGATCTTACACAAGTTATGCCAATCGATTGACCTTTGTTATTTTATTTAATTCTAGCAGCACACATACACATCACTATTTCTGAAAACTTTATTATCACTTCACTATTTCTGAAAACTTTATCACTTTATAATACCAGTACGCATTCCATAAAATAGTATAATTTGTCCAGAGCCTCAACTGCTCAACAGCAGGAGCACCATGTATCTCAAAATTGCAAACTTGCATGCTCAGCTACTTGTTCCCAAATGACCACAAGCAAACAAGAGTTTCACCCGGACCACCTTGTTACAAACTACTATGCCTACTTTACAACCTGCGCCCTCAATGCTATGAATGCTTCACTATTTCATGCTTGGATTGATACTCCATTGAAAATGGCACTTTCCAAGTGTGTAATGTGCAGGACTTTAATCATACCATTCACAGATGAAGCCAAAAATATACATGTAGTGACTGCATGTAATAACCAGTCCATACACCATCAGTAATACAATTCTACCTTACATAGCTTATCAATTCCATCCATTTAACCATCAGACACACCATTTAATTTACCATCCATTAACAAGTTAAGAACCAATCCAGTTAGCTATATTCATCAAGTCAGGAAACCATAACATTACACATCACAAACCATCCATAACCCATTTGTAGACTCCATTTCACATCCCATGAATTCATTGTAGCACCATGTTAGACATTGCATTCAACACGATGGTCTTCTGTAGTGAGCTGTACTACTTCCATGCATTCAACACGGTGGTCTTCTGTAGTGAGCTGTACTACTTCCATGCATTCAACACGATGGTCTTCTGTAGTGAGCTGTACTACTTCCATGCATTTAACACAATGGTCTTCTGTAGTGAGCTGTACTACTTCCATGCATTCAACACGAGGGTCTTCTGTAGTGAGCTGTACTACTTCCATGCATTCAACACGATGGTCTTCTGTAGTGAGCTGTACTACTTCCATGCAATGCGATTCCATCGTACAGGTAGCCAAATGTAATTACTTTGCAGAAAAGAGGCTGAAATGTGGAGTATGACCACTACTTTTCCACACAGCCAGGGGGTGCAAATACAAAATCCTCAACTCTTTACACTCTGATATGTGCATAAAACACAATTAGTCTGTGAACATCCACAGTATGGATAACAGAGGTTACTGAATAGGTCTATCACCATTGCCATGGACGGTTTGGTCTTGAGCAAAAACATATCGACTAGATGGGAGACCCTACAGTCCCAGGTTAGTGCCCATGAAATGTCATGGCAACAAATCCGGAGTGAGAGACAAGACTCTGAATAGACCATCGACTATATCCAAAACAGGGGGTATAGCCGGAGGCCTATGTTGTAAGATCAAATGATGGAAGCCTGTTCTGAGGACAGTGATTATTCCTCCACTCTAGGCCTTTTATCTGTGGGGGTGGGTGAGTACCCCTGATAAGAGTAATCAAGTCCTCAGCCATTTTAAGCATCTGCTTCTTTGTTGTGGTTCCAGGTGAGGGGCCCTTACCAAACGGTTTCCTGGGGTGTTTGGAAGCCTTGGCCTTGGTAAAGGCTATTATAGAGAAGGTAGAGGGAGGTCTGAAGACGCCATGAGAAGAGGCAGATTTCTTGACCGTCTCAGCATCAGTAGCAAAGAAGGCTTCGTTATAGCCAGGTAAGATTTTGGCCGACACACCAGCCTTGAGTACCCAAGGTACTGCTAAAGAGGTGTCGTCTGTAGGCAGAGGCTGTGTCATAGTCTTGCTGCAAACTGGGACACTAGAGGTCGGCTTAAGCGTGGTGTTGGTAGAGGCCGCGGACCGCATGTGTCTGGCCTTTTCCTTGTGTTTTTTGTGCAAATGCGTAGTTGGTATATCACACAACACTGTAAAATTCAAATATTCTACAAAAAGATTTTCAGCGAACTCGCCCCGACGCTTTATAGTGCGCATACTGAAAGCACAAAAGTGACAGGCAGAGACGTACTGGCCTGGGCCTAAGCAAGGTATGCAAAGGGAATGTAAATCCCTATGAGGTATTTGCTTCCCACAAGAAATAGAATTAGCTTTTACTGCTTTTAGTGACATTGGTCTGAGCCAAGAAAATTATCCCCAATGGGGTACTTAGCTTTTTAGATGACTTTGGAATGCTGATATTTAGTTCTCATGAGCTGTCCGACCGGCACTTGCAAACTGCTTCTGCTTCGGGCACCGTGCGGCAAGAAATACTGAAGAAAATTACCTCGGCTGTTTCCTTTATACCAATGCCGCACTAACGTCAGGGAAGAAGTGAAGACAAACGACGCGGGACAAGGACTTTGTAATACTGCCGACTGAAGGGGATCTCCTGATGGCAGGACAACCCACATGTGATGCCTGCAGCTGTATGCACGATGAACATTGTCCAATGCCACCCACAGGAGCCAGTGCACAATCACAGTATGGGGAGTGTGTGAAGTAATACTGCAACATGGAAGGCATGGACATCTTTCGGGTAACAATTCACACAACTTTGATGTCCTCCAGTTCCACTGTTGTACTATTCCATGTGGTTGCCTTTCGCAGCTCACCATGAACTCTATTCTTTGCTAGATGTTTCCCTAGGAAAAGGTGGATGGCAGCCCGTTCCAATCTAGCTCTGCCCATTGTGATTGCCCTGCTTGCATTTTTACACAATGTCTCAGCTATGGAACAACTAGCTACTTCAATAATAGCATTGGTGGTGGTGCCACGTTCCTTAAGTCCCCTGAAGAGGCCATGGATCTTCTGTAGTGAGCTGTACTACTTCCATGCAATGTGTTTCCATGGTACAGGTAGCCAAATGAAATTACCTTGCAGAAGAGGCTGAAATGTGGAGTATGACCAATACTTTTCCACACAGCCAGGGGGTGCAAAGACAAAATCAACTGTTTTACACACTCGGATATGTGCACAAAACCCAATTTGTCTGTGAACATCCACAGTATGCATAACAGGTTCCTGAATAGGTCCATCACCATTGCCATGAAGGACGCTTTGGTCTTGAGCAAAAACATTACATCGCATTGACGGGAGAGCCTCCCGTCCAAGGTTACTGCCCGTCAAATGTCATTGCTTCATGTACATACATTTAGGTGAGTCTTTGACATGTCTCGCAGGGGGTTCTGTTCAGTACTTTTTCCTTCTACTTAAACCCAGGTAGGTGTCCTTTTCATATGTTTTCTTAAACGTAGAACCCCCTTCCTGAAGGTAGTCTGTATAAGGTCCATTCATGTTGCGAAATGCAGACATATCTAAAAAAGTCCGTTTATAGCTCATTATGCACCCCTCTGTATTCATTACTACACAATACTGGATTAGGTGGATTTTACTTTTCTGTGTCTCGAAAAACTTCAACACTTCATGGAAAATATTTTCCTCTTTGATAGGCAAGATTGCCTTGTTCATCTGTGATCACTACAGTGTTTAGTTGGTCCACTGAGTGTGGTAACTTGGTGTGATTGACCATAGAGGAAACCAGGGCTCTCTACCAGTATTGAGTCAACCTAAAGATGTACACTTTTTCCAGCTTAAGTTTCAGCTGCACATTTGGAAAGAAACTGAAGGGTTGTACAGCATGCAGACAATTCCCCTGCCAAGAGGTGGAGATGGCATCTCTTATCACTGCCTTGTCATTTTGCAATGCCAGCCTAATTGCCTGTTGGAAAAGGCAAACAGGTGCATTTGAGGTATGCCCCACATGTGGTCCAGTTCCAGTAAGATCTCTGAAGCTGTACAGAATGCCTGTGTGCATCCCAATGGGTGTCACTTAACTGGTCAATCAGGGCTAATCTTGCATATTCTAGCAGTCGTTAGAACCACAAAACAGTTAAAATTAATTTAACTGCAGTGAGCTATTAATGGTATAGGTGTAGTCTCTCCTAGTACCATCAATAGCTGGGTATAATACTCTGTTAGTTGAAAAAAATTCCCACCATTTACTTACCCAGTCCACATTAGTAAATGCGCTGTTTCAACCTGGAGGTTTACTACAGTCACCGAATCGTGAAATATGTCTTGCAATCACCATACTCTTCTCAGGACGTTCACACTTAGCAATATTCTTTGGTATGTCAGGTATAGACATGGGTTGCATTTCCAAGATCCCTCGTTTAGCTTTTATAACTTCCAACATCAGGTCATATATGTAGTCAAACTTTCTTTTCTCAAATATTGGTTTGGCTACCCACTCCTGTTTTGCTTTTGGGTACACCACGCGATACCTTAGCTCTCCCTTTGCTGCTGACTTCTTTGTAGGGAATCTCACCACTGCTTGCTCACGATGAACGTTCTCATTATGATCCAGGATGGCAAGTATGATTCTTGCTTTCATTCCTGCAAAACTAAAGTGCTCAAACTTGGGGCAATATTTGCATAGTAATGCATGGAACACCTCCAGATCACCAGTATGGCAGAATTTGGTGATGTGCTTCAAATCTTTAATGAGAAATTTGTTAGCAACAATTCTCTTCAATGCACTGTGACAGGCATCATCTTCTTCCAGCCACTTTGTCTCATCTCCTTCGATGAGTGGCATTTCATGTCCACAACAGGAAACCTTGTTGCCACCATTCCAACTGTGTTGGTCGGTTACATGGTACAGCAACGACAATCATTTCTCCTCTAGTACTACTGCATCCCCTTCACACATTTCAGCACACCACCACAGGTGATTTGAAATACTGTGGCACCACTGCAGTAAGTCTTGCTTGCCTCTCCTTTTCCCAGCTTCAGTGATTTTCTTAGTCAAATTTTTGGTCATATGCCACACATCAAACTGATGATCCACATTTGGAAATTCTGTGCGCATCAATAACCTTATTCCAGGATGTCTGTCTGTCGCCACAAGGCTGACATTAACATTTTTATCCATCAAGTTTTTCCTGCACTTCTTAAAAGCTTTCTTCTCCAGTGCCACTGAGGATACACCTTGGCTGACCTGCTCCAGGCAGAAATCTACAATGAATCCAGAATCCAGGTCCATCATGCTGTAGCAGCAGTACTTTGCAGAATAGCCTGGACTATCACACCGCCCATCTCCAGCTAACCTTACTTCCTTACCCATTGCATCTTCTAGCAGATGAGACTGATGCTGCGTCCAAGTATGCTGCAAAACAGGGAATAAATACTCCCGTTGAATCAAATAGAATGTGGTTTCACTTATAAATTCAAGTCCTAGATAAGCACTGAATCACGCTATATGTGCATATGTACTTCCACTGAAAAGTACAGACGATGCCAGTAGAAGATTGCCAGCTGGCATTTGGCCAATTAATGGTTGACTTTCCCAATGGAGAACTTCATGTACACTAATGCATGAAACATTCACCGAGACATAGGATCCCAACTTCACTTTCCTCAGTTCCACAGCCGAGGTGTGGCATTGTGGACAGGTCAGTTTCAGCAACAGGCAATCCAGGCAGGACTCAAACACAATGAACTTTGATTCTCCAACCATTTTCTCGTCTTCGTCCTGTTCCAGCACTGTGTCTTCGATCTCCGACGTAGACAAGTTGTCAGAAGTGTACAACCAGTCTGGATCCTTTTCCACATCATCTGTCCACTGAGAAAGTGAGGAGCTGCTATGCATGCTCGTGTTATGGACTTCCTTTCGTAGCTTGACCGGAGTACTGCAATGTGTCATCTCCGCAGCAATGTATGCACTAGAGCTACATGTGGCCTCTTCAGTGCAACTTTTGTCCTTTTCATTGGGACATCTAATCTCAATCAGGTCCTGATTGGCATTATTGAAACTGTGTTGTGGTCTGTCCGCACTCAATTCTGTTTGTACGTCCTTTGATTTTTTTAAATATGTGTGGTCTAACAGTGGTGAGACTCCTACTTCTGGAACCTGTACAGCTGCATCAATCATAGTGCGTGGTGCTGTTTCAAGGTCCTTTAGCTTCACTTGAATTCCTATGCTGCTACCTTTCTTTTGGGGAAACTTTGTCTGGCATGCGACTGCACTCCGACTGCAAATCCCAGTCTCCATTGCGTATACTTCCATGTTTTCGACTACCTCTTCATACAAATCAGTTGCTTGAACCTACAATCACATAAGTGTTAATCAGTCAATGCTTGACTAATGACAAAGTTAACTACAGACACTCTACGATAACAGGATAAGCATTTTGATTGCCGACATCAGGACTCAATAGTCAAGGGAGTCCCAATGAACTACATAAAAATTTTGTAATTTACACTATTACTCAGACAACCACAGACTGAATGCTTATCCAGTATCGCATATTACTGTAGGTTTTCATCTAAACTTACTTCCACACATTCTTGATGCGCTGGACAGTCTTCCATTCGGTCTTCCACAGTGTGCCTTGATGCATCATTATCTGCATCCCTTTGATTCTGTCGCTGCACATGCTTCCTCTGCAAGAGATACAAAAAGTAAGGCACATTAAAATTACACATTCACCTGAGTAGCGAGTAATTATTTGTGCGCTGAAGAGGTAATACAATTACTCACCTTGCGTTGCACAGAACGTTGCTCTGTCACAAGGTCTTGCAATGTAGGCTGTGTTTTACTCAGAAGGTCTTCAATAAGCTGCATGTAAAAAGTACATCCAATTAACTGTTGCAATTTGAAACACATGCAGTGCCAGTATCTCACTACGCAAACGTCAGTTGACTCATTAAACCTTTCATTGCTCCACTGATACTCACCTTCTGCTGCTGTTTCTGCTGCAACCGATGTACTGATGATGTCCGTGTCTTGCTGTTCGAAAGTGAGAAAATTGATGGTACTGCCGCTTTTATTAATCTCCGTATTGGTCGCTTGGGTCTCAACTCATCAGGAAGTAGCTGTTGCTGGTAGTCAAGGTGAAACTGGCTCTGCTCAAAGTGTTGAGAGCAGAGGAAATGTCGTGGCTTTGCACTACCCAAAACTTCCTTAAACTTCGGTATGCTACCAACATCTCTACCACAGTTAATCACCCACTGTCTACACAGGTTGATATCCCGTGGAAACTGATGGAATGATACCCCCCGTGGCAGATTGTCTTGGCGCATACTACAGTTGATTGCAAAGCAGGAAGGCATTTTGACGATCACCTAATAAAAATAGAAATTATTATATCAAATCATACAGTACACACAATTCATGGTAAACTAGTTACACTCATTGATATTCATACAACCTGTAAGACTTAATGGTTAGAATCGATGTGCAATGAGATATCCAAATTTATTAATGGCTGCTTGTGTGACAGTCATGCAATGCATTTGTCAGTGTCACTTGCATCCGCCTTCTCTCTGCAATCAAAGTGTATCCTCGCTTACAGCCTTTACACGACACATGGAAGTCTGCATTTACTCCGATTTAAACTGGGGCACTGTAAACATCTACTTTTCTACATGAGCAATGTGAAAGCATTTTTCATTCAGGTGAATTTCTCCCCTTACCACAAAAACAGTTTGTGCTACAAATTAATGAAATGACGCAGGATGGCATATAGCGATTGTATGCTAACTCTGAAAAGGCCTAATAACTTATGGATTCATTAGTCTTGCATAGGCAGTGTGACCGGACCTGTACATAATTAAAAGCCATACACTTTTGTCTGCATGGTGTGAAGGACGTCAGTTGCACAGGTGGACATTCGCCAATGATTTAAAGTTGCTGAAATATTGCTATAAAAAAAGACAATCACCATCATGATATACAACAGTGATAACGGCTGTAAGTACGTACTCTGCTCTCAGAGCAGCATCAATTTAAGGCGATGGTAGACAGACGTACAAATGTACACATGACACATTAAGTATCCAAGTCAATGATACTAACTTTATTAGTGTACAAACTTCATAATGAGGTAGCGTATACAGTATTTGACAAGTAAAACTATTTTTCAACTGTGAACAGGAAATGCACAGCTAACAATAGACATGTCAGTGTTCAGAATAAATCCAAAGTCCCTCAAAAGCTCTAAATCCTGTGTACGAATCATCATCTGCACATGGAAACTGTTCTCAAATTCGTGACACTACACAAGCGGGAAGCACCATTCGATTACCAAATCCCAGCCTTCGATTGTTATGCACCCACAACACATATGCACGGTACGCCACAACCCGGTACAACCTGAAATATAGAGCAATCCTGTGGTCAGACAGACAGAGACAGACACAGACAGACACACAGACAGACAGACAGACACACAGGCAGACAGACACACAGACAGACAGACAGACAGACAGACAGACAGACAGACACACAGAGACAGAGACAGACAGAGACAGAGACAGACAGAGACAGAGACAGAGAGACAGAGACAGACACACAGAGACAGAGACAGACACAGAGACAGACAGACACAGAGACAGACAGACACAGAGACAGACAGACACAGAGACAGACACAGACAGACAGACACAGAGAGACACAGACAGACAGACACAGACAGCAGACACACAGACAGACACACAGACAGACAGACACACAGACACACACAGACAGACAGACAGACACAGAGACAGACACAGAGACAGACACAGAGACTGACAGACAGACACAGAGACTGACAGACAGACACAGAGACTGACAGACAGACAGACACAGACAGACACAGACAGAGACACAGACAGAGACACAGACACAGACAGACACAGACTGACAGACACAGACTGACAGAGAGACACTGACAGAGAGACACACTGACAGAGAGACACACTGACAGAGAGACACACTGACAGAGAAAAAACTGACAGAGACAACATACTTGTTTGTCCACTGCGGTGGTTGATAACACCCTCTATGCCGACACAGAAGCCTGAATATAGTTTTTAAAACATGGGTATAAAGGCATGCCGAGTCAAACTGTGGGTGCACAGTTATGCATGCATTGTGACCTGAAGTTGAAGTTACTTCTGCTCATTTTTCAATTGCTTGTGGAGAAGACACGCAACATAGGCATTCGAGTGACGTGGTCATCATTGTGCATTTGCCACATAGGCACCATGTCATACTTGACAGACTGCTGTAATCAGGGTCCGGCGAAGGCGGTTGATGCTGACCACTGTTGCACAAACGGCGCTGCTTCCTTGGCTCGCCAGGTCGATACCTTGGTTCAAATTGATATCCCTGTCTTGCACTATTTTGACTGTGCCCTGCCATGAGTACTGTTACAATGTGGGAGAGAAGAGCCAAAGGAAATGCATGAGAATTCTCAAATGCAAAACAAATACATGTGTTCAGTGTTCCCAATATTGCATGCATGTACACATCCATATATATGACAGCCTGGAGGAGAAATCACCCTCACTGAAGACACCATTGACAGTGTTTCAGTTTGTATAATGGGCAAAGTAAGCTATATCTATCAGAAGGCATGTAATCACAGTACAAGAGGAAATTAAGTGACACACTCTACACACAGACTCCACAGACTCCACACACTCTACACACAGACTCCACACACTCTACACACAGACTCCATACACTCTACACACAGACTCCACACACAGACTCCACACACAACCTCTTCTCTAGACCCTTAGTTTATCCGTCACTGGTAAGATCCGACCTCTCTTGTTTGGCATATATTTCGTCGAGGTACAGGACAACAAGGAAAGACTGTGGCTGACCAAGTTCACAGATGAATGCAAACTGGGTGCAATAATTGACTCTCCAGCAGACAAGCATCCACCAAAAGGGGCCTCATAGCAACAGACAACTGGTGCCACAGGCATGGCCTCAAGCTACATGACAAAAACTGTAGTCATCCCCTTTTGAAAAATAAATAAGTGAACACAAATTTAGTCTTCCCTCAGGCTCATAATTGAGTACAGTGCCACTTTTGCGATGTACCTTACCAAACACCTGCAGCAACTGGAAAGACAACAAAAGTACCTCAACAAGAGGATCAAAGGGCTCAAACAGATGTCATATGCTGCCCGGTTAAAGAAACTCCAGCTCTACTCAGTGGCATACCGCCTGTTCAGAGGCAATCTGTGCCCGACGTATAAAGCCATGTCCAACCCGGAATTAATGGACATGCTGCACCTCAGAAAATCAAAATCCCATTGAGCTACGCACTCAAGAGACTTGAACCTCAGCACTGAAATAAATAGGAAATGCTGGAGGGACAGATTCATAACCCAGAGGCTCCCTTCACTCTGGAATAAAATCCCAGTCCAGGTTAGGCAGAGTCCCTCACTGACTCTCTTCAAGAGGAATCTTGATGAGTGGATGGGAGATTGTAGGTTTACCCCGGGTATCACTTTTATGTCACTGTTAGACAGAGGCACAGTATGCTAACCTTGATAAAGGGCATAGCAAAATACATTTAAAATGGGTGGCGAAAGCCAAACAAATTCTGGCTAGGCTTCTAAATGACCTAGGGCAGATTGTCTATTATGAACCTATGAACATATTTATTACCCCAAACAGAATTCAAGCATCATTAAAGCAAATTATGACAACTGATACATATAAAACTTATGTTAAATATTATCCTACTGTTAAATAAAGAAACTACATGTATACCAAGCAAAACTATCCAATATAATCCCAATTCACCAGCAACCACCAATATATCCAGTGCAACATGTAAACATGCCAATAGCAAGGCCATAATTGCACAAAGTACAGGCGAAATGGTGACTCAACATTCGGAACAATGGAAGTGATACCATGTTTGTGCAACACTTAAAAATACAGTACATGGCACATTTCAGCACACCATCACATCTAGTACATTGTTTAATTACTAAATGTCTAAATACAAATTACCAATATTATACACAATACTAGGTACTGAATAATACTGAGATGATAAATAATCATTTAATAAAACTTCACAATATTTCAAAATGGCTTTCACTGAAAACGAACACATTGCAGAATTATCTGCCCATGTACTTAGCATACAAGCCCACCTTGATTTCACAAACAACTCAATGAAAAAAGGATCAATTTTTTTGCTAATTTATTTGTTTCCATGTTCTCGTGTAGGTAAAATTAACAATCACCTGTTAAACAAATGCACTTATCTAATTCTACCACTCTCATTTCACCTCCTAGTCACACACTTACATCGGTGTTTGGACACCAGACCCACTTTAAATAAACATGAATTATCTCTTACTCTTTATTCTTCCTACCGGTAATTATATATCTTCATCTCTCTCTACTCCTCTAAAATTTGTTTTAAGGTCGACTTTGTACTCTATACTAGCTATAATGTTCTTATTATTTTGCTATCATACTGTACATTATATTTTCAGTTCTATATTCGGAACATTTTAACCAAGCGCCCGGACTGAATACGTAAACGGTCTAAAAATACCAGTGTTCCATCCCAGTTATAAAATTAAAATACACAAACTTGTGCTATCTGTGATAAAAAACTTACAGTATGAAGTATAGGTACGACTGCACTTAGCTTATAACATTTCATTCTGTAACTTTCATTTCTTTAACAGTACTGATTTCTATCTGGAAACAGACATTTTACGACATTTGACTTTAAATGAAAACATTCACAATTAAACAAAAATTGTTTGCAGTCACACACACACACACACACACACACACACACACACACACAAGACCCCTTGGTTGCAGTCACAGACACACTAGCCCCCTTGGTTGCAGTCACACAGACACACACTAGCCCCCTTGCTTGCACTCACACACAGACATACACACACACTAGCCCCCTTGCTTGCATTCACAAACACACAGACAATAGCCCCCTTGCTTGCACTCACACACACACAGACACTAGCCCCCTTGCTTGCACTCACACACAGACACTAGCCCCCTTGCTTGCACACTCACACACAGACACTAGCCCCCTTGCTTGCACACTCACACACAGACACTAGCCCCCTTGCTTGCACACTCACACACAGACACTAGCCCCCTTGCTTGCACACTCACACACAGACACTAGCCCCCTTGCTTGCACTCACACACAGACACTAGCCCCCTTGCTTGCACTCACTCACACACAGACACTAGCCCCCTTGCTTGCACTCACTCATAGACACTAGCCCCCTTGCTGGCACTCACTCACACAAAAGGCATTGCTTCTATTAATAAAAATTGTAACATTCCTCAGGGTAATTCAGATCTAATAAGAATAGGTGCTAATTCTCCCTCCCTAAATTTATAAAGCCTCCCAGTCACAGGACGCTATTCTTAATTAATTCTGGCCCCGGCTGCTGAGTATCCGGGCATTGCGTCTGCAACCATAGCAAGTTAAATCTTGTTTCAAGAATGCATTTCTCTCTGCTGTATTGTAAAGGTTGTTACTGCTAGGATACTCATGTTTACTGGTGTGTGCATATACATTAACTTAAACTAATGAAATAGAAAGGTAGAAAACAGCAGGTATACCTGTACTGTCTTTTTTGCTGACAGTGTCGAGTGCACTAGCCCCCTTGCTTGCACTCACACACACAGACACTAGCCCCCTTGCTTGCACTCACACACACAGACACTAGCCCCCTTGCTTGCACTCACACACACAGACACTAGCCCCCTTGCCTGCACTCACACACACACTAGCCCCCTTGCCTGCACTCACACACACACACACACACACACACACACACACACACACACACACACACACACACACACACACACACACACACACACACACAGACACTAGCCCCCTTGCTTGCACTCACACAGACACTAGCCCCCTTGCTTGCACTCACACAGACACTAGCCCCCTTGCTTGCACTCACTCACACACACAGACACACACACACACACACACACACACACACACACAGACACTAGCCCCCTTGCTTGCACTCACACACACACACAGACACTAGCCCCCTTGCTTGCACTCACTCACACACACAGACACTAGCCCCCTTGCTTGCACTCACTCACACACACAGACACTAGCCCCCTTGCTGGCACTCACATAGACACTAGCCCCCTTGCTGGCACTCACTCACACACACAAAAGGCATTGCTTCTATTAATAAAAATAATAACATTCTTCAGGGTAATTCAGATCTAATAAGAATAGGTGCCAAGTCTCCCTCCCTAAATTTATAAAGCCTCCCAGTCCCAGGACGCCATTCTTAATTAATTCTGGCCCCGGCTGCTGAGTATCCGGGCATTGCGTCTGCAACCATAGCAAGTTAAATCTTGTTTCAAGAATGCATTTCTCTCTGCTGTATTGTAAAGGTTGTTACTGCTAGGATACTCATGTTTACTGGTGTGTGCATATACATTAACTTAAACTAATGAAATAGAAAGGTAGAAAACAGCAGGTATACCTGTACTGTCATTTTTGCTGACAGTGTCGACTGCACTAGCCCCCTTGTTTGCACTCACACAGAGACACTAGCCCCCTTGCTGGCACTCACACACAGACACTAGCCCCCTTGATATCACACACAGACACTAGCCCCCTTGCTTGCACACACAGATACTAGCCCCCTTGCTTGCACACTCAGACACTAGCCCCCTTGCTTGCACACTCAGACACTAGCCCCCTTGCTGGCACTCACACACAGACACTAGCCCCCTTGCTGGCACTCACACACAGACACTAGCCCCCTTGCTGGCACTCACACACAGACACTAGCCCCCTTGCTGGCACTCACACACAGACACTAGCTCCCATGCTGGCACTCACATAGACACTAGCTCCCTTGCTTGCCCTCACTCACACAGACAATAGCCCCCTTGCTTGCACTCACACACAGACACTAGCCGCCTTGCTTGCACTCTAGCCTCCTTGCTTGCACTCACTCACACACAGACACTAGCCCCCTTGCTTGCACTCACTCACACACAGACACTAGCCCCCTTGTTTGCACTCACACACACAGACACTAGCCCCCTTGCTTGCACTCACTCACACACAGACACTAGCCCCCTTGCTTGCACTCACTCACACATAGACACTAGCCCCCTTGCTGGCACTCACATAGACACTAGCCCCCTTGCTGGCACTCACTCACATACACAAAAGGCATTGCTTCTATTAATAAAAATTGTAACATTCTTCACGGTAATTCAGATCTAATAAGAATAGGTGCTAAGTCTCCCTCCCTAAATTTATAAAGCCTCCCAGCCCCAGGACGCTATTCTTAATTAACTCTGGCCCCGGCTGCTGAGTATCCGGGCATTGCGTCTGCAACCATCTTGTTTCAAGAATGCATTTCTCTCTGCTGTATTGTAAAGGTTGTTACTGCTAGGATACTCATGTTTACTGGTGTGTGCATATACATTAACTTAAACTAATGAAATAGAAAGGTAGAAAATAGCAGGTATACCTGTACAGTCTTTTTTGCTGACAGTGTCGAGTGCACTAGCCCCACTGTTTGCACTCACACACAGACACTAGCCCCCTTGCTTGCACTCACACACACACACACACACACACACACACACACACACACACACACACACACACACACACACACTAGCCCCCTTGCTGGCACTCACTCACACACAGACACTAGCCCCCTTGCTGGCACTCACTCACACACAGACACTATCCCCCTTGCTGGCACTCACTCACACACAGACACTATCCCCCTTGCTGGCACTCACTCACACACAGACACTAGCCCCCTTGCTGGCACTCACTCACACACAGACACTAGCCCCCTTGCTGGCACTCACTCACACACAGACACTTGCCCCCTTGCTGGCACTCACTCACACACAGACACTTGCCCCCTTGCTGGCACTCACTCACACACAGACACTTGCCCCCTTGCTGGCACTCACTCACACACAGACACTAGCCCCCTTGCTGGCACTCAGACACTAGCCCCCTTGCTTGCACTCAGACACTAGCCCCCTTGCTTGCACTCAGACACTAGCCCCCTTGCTGGCACTCAGACACTAGCCCCCTTGCTGGCACTCAGACACTAGCCCCCTTGCTGGCACTCACACACAGACACTAGCCCACTTGCTTGCACTCACACACAGACACTAGCCCACTTGCTTGCACTCACACACAGACACTAGCCCACTTGCTTGCACTCACACACAGACACTAGCCCCCTTGCTGGCACTCACTCACACACACAGACACTAGCCCCCTTGCTTGCACTCACACACAGACACTAGCCCCCTTGCTTGCACTCACACACAGACACTAGCGCCCTTGCTTGCACACACAGACACAGACTCTAGCCCCCTTGCTTGCACACACACACAGACACTAGCCCCCTTGCTTGCACACACACACCTACAGACACTAGCCCCTTGCTTGCACTCACACACACACACACAGACACTAGCCCCTTGCTTGCACTCACTCACACACACAGACACTAGCCCCCTTGCTTGCACTCACTCACACACACAGACACTAGCCCCCTTGCTTGCACTCACTCACACACACAGACACTAGCCCCCTTGCTTGCACTCACTCACACAGACACTAGCCCCCTTGCTTGCACTCACACACACAGACACTAGCCCCCTTGCTTGCACTCACTCACACACAGACACTAGCCCCCTTGCTTGCACTCACAGACACTAGCCCCCTTGCTTGCACTGACTCACACACACACAGACATTAGCCCCCTTGCTTGCACTCACACACAGACACTAGCCCCCTTGCTGGCACTCACTCACACACACACACACACACAGACACTAGCCCCCTTGCTTGCACTCACTCACACACACTAGCCCCCTTGCTTGCACTCACACACACACTAGCCCCCTTGCTTGCACTCACACACACACACTAGCCCCCTTGCTTGCACTCACACACACACACTAGCCCCCTTGCTTGCACTCACACACAGACAATAGCCCCCTTGCTTGCACTCACACAGACACTAGCCACCTTGCTTGCACTCACACACACAGACACTAGCCCCCTTGATTGCTCTCACACACACAGGCACTAGCCCCCTTGCTTGCACTCACACACAGACACTAGCCCCCTTGCTTGCACTCACACACAGATAATAGCCCCCTTGCTTGCACTCACACAGACACTAGCCGCCTTGCTTGCACTCTAGCCTCCTTGCTTGCACTCACTCACACACAGACACTAGCCCCCTTGCTTGCACTCACACACAGACACTAGCCCCCTTGTTTGCACTCACACACACAGACACTAACCCCTTGCTTGCACTCAGACACAGACACTAGCCCCCTTGCTTGCACTCACTCACACAGACAATAGCCCCCTTGTTTGCACTCACACAGACAATAGCCCCCTTGCTTGCACTCACACACACACAGACACTAGCCCCCTTGCTTGCACTCACACACAGACACTAGCCGCCTTGCTTGCACTCTAGCCTCCTTGCTTGCACTCACACACAGACACTAGCCCCCTTGCTTGCACTCTAGCCCTCTTGCTTGCACTCACTCACACACATACACTAGCCCCCTTTGCTTGCACTCACTCACACAGACACTAGCCACCTTGCTTGCACTCACACACACAGACACTAGCCCCCTTGCTTGCACTCACTCACACACACAGACACTAGCCTCCTTGCTTGCACTCACTCACACACACAGACACTAGCCTCCTTGCTTGCACTCACACACACAGACACTAGCCCCCTTGCTTGCACACACACAAAGACACTAGCCCCCTTGCTTGCACACACACACACAGACACTAGCCCCCTTGCTGGCACTCACTCACACACACACAGACACTAGCCCCCTTTGCTTGCACTCACTCACACACAGACACTAGCCCCCTTGCTTGCACTCACTCACACACACACAGACACTAGCCCCCTTGCTGGCACTCACTCACACAGACACTAGCCCCCTTGCTGGCACTCAATTAGACACTAGCCCCCTTGCTTGCACTCACTCACACAGACAATAGCCCCCTTGCTTGCACTCACACACAGACACTAGCCGCCTTGCTTGCACTCTAGCCTCCTTGCTTGCACTCACTTACACACAGACACTAGCCCCCTTGCTTGCACTCACTCACACACAGACACTAGCCCCCTTGCTTACACTCACACACACAGACACTAGCCCCCTTGCTTGCACTCACACAGACACTAGCCCCCTTGCTTGCACACACACAGACAGTAGCCCCCTTGCTTGCACTCACAGACACTAGCCCCCTTGCTTGCACTCACAGACACTAGCCCCCTTGCTTGCACTCAGACACTAGCCCCCTTGCTTGCACTGACTCACACACACACAGACATTAGCCCCCTTGCTTGCACTCACACACAGACACTAGTCCCCTTGCTGGCACTCACTCACACACACAGACACTAGCCCCCTTGCTTGCACTCACTCACACACACTAGCCCCATTGCTTGCACTCACACACACACTAGCCCCCTTGCTTGCACTCACACACAGACACTAGCCCCCTTGCTTGCACTCACAGACACTAGCCCCCTTGCTTGCACTCACAGACACTAGCCCCCTTGCTTGCACTCAGACACTAGCACCCTTGCTTGCACTCACTCACACACACAGACACTAGCCCCCTTGCTTGCACTCACACGGACACTAGCCCCGTTGCTTGCACTCAACTCACACACAGACACTAGCCCCCTTGCTTGCACTCACACAGACACTAGCCCCCCTGCTTGCACTCACACACACACAGACACTAGCCCCCTTGCTTGCACTCACTCACACACACAGACACTAGCCCCATTGCTTGCACTGCCTCACACACACACTAGCCCCTTGCTTGCACTCACACACACACATACTAGCCCCTTGCTTGCACTCACACACACACACTAGCCCCCTTGCTTTCACTCACACACACACACACACACACACTAGCCCCCTTGCTTGCACTCACTCACACACACAGACACTAGCCCCCTTGCTTGCACTCACTCACACACACAGACACTAGCCCCCTTGCTTGCACTCACTCACACACAGACACTAGCCCCCTTGCTTGCACTCACTCACACACAGACACTAGTCCCCTTGCTTGCACTCACAGACACTAGCCCCCTTGTTTGCACTGACGCACACACACACAGACATTAGCCCCCTTGCTTGCACTCACACAGAGACACTAGCCCCCTTGCTGGCACTCACTCACACACACACAGACACTAGCCCCCTTGCTTGCACTCACTCACACACACTAGCCCCATTGCTTGCACTCACACACACTAGCCCCCTTGCTTGCACTCACACACACACACTAGCCCCCTTGCTTGCACTCACACACACACACTAGCCCCCTTGCTTGCACTCACACACACACACAGACACTAGCCCCCTTGCTTGCACTCACTCACACACAGACACTAGCCCCCTTGCTTGCACTCACTCACACACACAGACACTAGCCCCCTTGCTTGCACTCACTCACACACACAGACACTAGCCCCCTTGCTTGCACTCACTCACACACACAGACATTAGCCCCCTTGCTTGCACTCACACACACAGACACTTGCACTCACACACAGACACTAGCCCCTTGCTTGCACTCACAGACACTAGCCCCTTGCTTGCACTCACAGACACTATGCACTGACACACACACAGACATTAGCCCCCTTGCTTGCACTCACACACAGACACTAGCCCCCTTGCTGGCACTCACTCACACACACACAGACACTAGCCCCCTTGCTTGCACTCACTCACACACACTAGCCCCCTTGCTTGCACTCACACACACACACTAGCCCCCTTGCTTGCACTCACACACACACACTAGCCCCCTTGCTTGCACTCACACACACTAGCCCCCTTGCTTGTAATCACACACACTAGCCCCCTTGCTTGTAATCACACACAGACAATAGCCCCCTTGCTTGCACTCACACAGACACTAGCCACCTTGCTTGCACTCTAGCCTCCTTGCTTGCACTCACACACACAGACACTAGCCCCCTTGATTGCACTCACACACACAGGCACTAGCCCCCTTGCTTGCACTCACACACAGACACTAGCCCCCTTGCTTGCACTCACACACAGATAATAGCCCCCTTGCTTGCACTCACACAGACACTAGCCGCCTTGCTTGCACTCTAGCCTCCTTGCTTGCACTCACTCACACACAGACACTAGCCCCCTTGCTTGCACTCACTCACACACAGACACTAGCCCCCTTGCTTGCACTCACACACACACAGACACTAGCCCCCTTGCTTGCACTCAGACACAGACACTAGCCCCCTTGCTTGCACTCACTCACACAGACAATAGCCCCCTTGTTTGCACTCACACAGACAATAGCCCCCTTGCTTGCGCTCACACAGACAATAGCCCCCTTGCTTGCACTCACACACACACAGACACTAGCACCCTTGCTTGCACTCACACACAGACACTAGCCACCTTGCTTGCACTCTAGCCTCCTTGCTTGCACTCACACACAGACACTAGCCCCCTTGCTTGCACTCTAGCCCTCTTGCTTGCACTCACTCACACACAGACACTAGCCCCCTTTGCTTGCACTCACTCACACACAGACACTAGCCACCTTGCTTTCACTCACTCACACACACAGACACTAGCCCCCTTGCTTGCACTCACTCACACACACAGACACTAGCCTCCTTGCTTGCACTCACTCACACACACAGACACTAGCCTCCTTGCTTGCACTCACACACACAGACACTAGCCCCCTTGCTTGCACACACACAAAGACACTAGCCCCCTTGCTTGCACACACACACAGACACTAGCCCCCTTGCTGGCACTCACTCACACACAGACACTAGCCCCCTTGCTGGCACTCACTCACACACAGACACTAGCCCCCTTGCTGGCACTCACTCACACACAGACACTAGCCCACTTGCTGGCACTCACTCACACACAGACACTAGCCCACTTGCTGGCACTCACTCACACACAGACACTAGCCCCCTTGCTGGCACTCACTCACACACAGACACTAGCCTCCTTGCTGGCACTCACACACACACACACACACAGACACTAGCCCCCTTGCTGGCACTCACACACACACAGACACTAGCCCCCTTGCTGGCACTCACACACAGACACTAGACCCCTTGCTGGCACGCACTCACACACAGACACTAGCCCCCTTGCTTGCACGCACTCACACACAGACACTAGCCCCCTTGCTTGCACGCACACACACACACACACACACACACACACACACACACACACACACACACACACACACACACACACACACACACACACAGACACTAGCCCCCTTGCTTGCACTCACTCACACACACACAGACACTAGCCCCCTTGCTTGCACTCACACACAGACACTAGCCCCCATGCCCAAAATGAACTACAATAAAATAAACTCTCTCTGATTAACATTTCCTGTATAATCTAAATTAAAAATGTCCCCCATGGTTATAGCATCCCAACATCAGAAGCCGTAGCAAGACATGTCTGACACAACCTGAGCCTAGAAATCTTGTGGGATTTGGAAGCACGGCGATGTTTGGCCTGAAGGAGTGGATCCAAGCTAAACCCGTTTAGCCATCTTACACACAAGACACACTGGTTGTGATGCCGCAAGAAATGGAGATGCAAGAGTCCTATAACGCAATCTTCACAAAAACAGTACTGTACAAGTAAAACAACGCTTTCAACTACTGTATTAGCCGTCAACTCACTTTGCAAATAAAGATGATGCATGCAAAACCATTACTGATTCAATTTTCCTTTTATATGCCTTTATGGTAGCGGATCCTGCAGACTCACAAACCGATCCAAAACGCTGACCTTCTGGAAAAACGAGTTGCAAGTAGTGTGCAAAGCAAAACTCGCAAAAATACAAAGTTACAAACATAACAAAAGCACACAAGATAAATTCCCGGAAAAGCTTGCCAACAAAGTCATTCTTCTGCTTTTGCATTCACTGAGTGGGGTGGGGGTGGGGGGGGGTGCCATGAGGTTAGCTAAACTAATTTGCTCGCAATCTACTACACATAAAAACACAATGCATCAAGTTTTATATACAATAGTCACTTGCACTACATTTCTAGGGCGAATTACACATTAAGCGCAGCTAAATCCACATCGCAAGTGCCTACAAAACTAGTACCTTGATCAACAATGCTCTTATCACTATTCTGTCGAAGTAGCCTGCTGCAAAACTGTTTGCAAAGTCTTTACAAGTGGGGGTGGGGAGGCGCCATGAGGTTAGCTAAACTAACCTCGCAATCTACTTCACATAAAAACACAATGCATCAAGTTTTATATAAAATAGTCACCAGCACTACATTTCTAGGGCGAAGCCTTTACAAGTGATTGTACAGTAGCACAAGCTAACCAAGAATAACAGCTTCCACAGAATTGGTTCCCATCGCGAACTATACAAACACGCAGTACAGAGCCAAATGAACTAATGATCTCAGCACAATATAGAACATTTACAAACAAAACCGAACTCAACAACTAAAAACCAGCTAAAATGCTTAACTATTAAAAATTAAAAGCACCTGCCACCCGTACAAACACTAACGCTACTAATGTACACTTTAAAAATAGAAATAAATATCAGGGCTACGAACGCATGGACAGTGAAATTAACTTTTCTTACACTAAATAATAGACTTACCTTACCTATGAATTAGCAAAACGCTGGTGAAGATGCAAGCAGTAGAAACTGTTAGGAAGTCCTTCGCACGAAATGGAACCGACAGGATTCACCTCGACCGAAAAGATGTTCCACACACCAGCTAATGCTTTTTATTAGGGCAATAGCGGGCTGGGCAAGGCAGAGATGACATCACAATGTGGGAGGATCACAGGGGCTTCAATACAGCATTTAAATTAGGCAGTGTTCACGTCAATTTGGGGGAGGAAATGTCCCAGGATTTAGAAGAAGAGCTATGGCGGATGTGACATCACTATTTAAGAGACGGATAGACTGTTTTCATTTTGGTTTTAAATAGGGAAGTGAAACAGTATGGAAAGTTAGGAAGCCTAAGCTCTGAAACACTTTTGACGATTTTATTGTAAAGCTGCAGTTATTTTTTTTTTGGCTGTAGGACAGAATGGGGACTTAAGCAGACAGCAGGTAGAGCTTTTTAATTTGATATCCCGTTGTTTTCCTTTAACACAGCTCTATTTTTATATAAAAACACTACATCCACAAGTGGCTAATAAGCCAATCACAATACTGAATTAATAAATAAAAATTGTAACCTCAATACACACCTGATTATATAAAAAAAATTTCTTCATCTTACAAGCCAATGTTTGACATATACTAACTCACTAAACAACTACTCATCTTATAAAATATATAATACATAAAAAACACAAGTTACAGAGGAAACATATTTAGAAAAGTAAAAAGTGAAAAACCCGAATGCTTAAAGGTTTTAACAATAATGGCTAAACTGTTTAAAGAGAGGATATCTCACATTCATATTACTAGTAGTTATTACAACAAATACCATTTATCTAAGGAGAGCTTTAAGTTTAAGAATACACTTAATGGAGGCAAAATCATTCAAACCTGGAGGGAGATGTGCACATGTTCTAATCTGCCAGAATAATTCTTGCTCTTCTAAATGCAACTGCCAGGGCCCTCCCCTTATGTCATTTTTAATCTGATACACTACACTAAATACAAAGCAGTGATCAGGGAACTCTAAAATATGCCTGGCAAGTGCATTTGTGAGGTCCTTCCTACCTATGGCATACAGGTGTTCGTAAATTCTTTTCTTTATTTTTCTCTCAGTTTTGCCTATATAGAAGGAAGGACATTTCTCACATAGAGCCACGTATATAACTCCCTTGGTATCACAATTGTAGTTTCCCTTTATAAAATAATTTTTCTTGTTGATATGCACTTTGTTGTCAACATGAATAAACTTACATTGTGGGCACATACCACATTTGCGCATGCCCATTATTTTATTTTTTGGTTTATCCGTGGCCATTTCAACAAGATTTTTAAGGTTAATACCCCTTCGATATGTAAATTTTGGGTATGTACCAAGAACCTTAACGAGAGCTCTATCTTCAAGTATAATGCTCCAATTTTTAGCGACTACTTCTCTAATAACTTTATAGTCCACGCTATATGTGAACAAAAAGTTAATTCTAGAATGTGCAGGGGAATCCATCTTAATAGTGTCCTTCCCCGATCTACCCATTAGGCCACCAACCAACAGGGGCGTGAAATGTCCATTAGCCCTTTTAACCTGCACTTCGTGCATCATCCCTCTTATAAGTCTATCAGGATAACCTCGGCACAGAAACATTTTACTAATATTGTCACATTCCTCCATGAAATCAATGTCATCTGAAATCATTCTAGCAGCCCTGACAAATTGCCCTTTCACTACACTCCTTTTTTGGTGGAAGGGGTGACAACTAGAAAAATTGAGATAACTATTTGAGTGGGTTGGCTTTCTGCAAATTAAAGATTTAAACTTGTTATTAATTTTATCTTTACAGATTTTTACATCCAAAAAATTCATTTTGTCCACTCCAATAGAATACGTGAATTCTAGAAAATCAGTCATTCCAGAGATGTTATCTATAAACTCTGGAATAAGGTTTTGCGGGCCCTTCCAGATGAAGCACATGTCATCTTGGTATCTAGTATACCAAGTGACATGTTGCTGATACAGTTCACTATTAAACAGCCAGTTACATTCCCAAAAGGCCATAACACTGTTAGCAAAACTACACCCACAGGGAGACCCCATAGCAATCCCTATGTTTTGGAGAAAAAACTGGTCCTTAAACACCAGAAAATTGTTTGAAAGCACCAAATCCAATAAAGTCTCCACTGTGTACATCTGTACATTAGTGGCCTTTTTAGTCAGCATAAAATTTCTTGTCCAGTCAATACCTAGTTGGTGAGGTATGACTGTATATAGATCTTTAACATCTACAACCAGAAAGACCACATCTGAATGATATTCAATTTTGTTAAAATTCTCCAAAAAAATCCCAGGAATCTTTGCAAATCTGTGGTTCCCCCTGGATGTATGGTTTAAGAATGCCATTAATATACTTGGCACAAGCATAAGTAATAGAACCCCGTCCATCAACTATGGGCCTTAATGGGGGATCTATTAGGTTTTTATGAATTTTGGGTGTGCCAAAAATCGTAGGAACCTTTGGTGCTGACATGGACAAATAGTGAAAGGTGTTACAATCAATACTACCTTCTAAGAAAAGCTCATCCAAAACTCCCCTGATTTTCTTGTAAGCTAGATCTCAAATATGTGTCAGACTGCAGATGAATTAAAATTTTATTTTCATAAAAATATTCATCCATAAAAAACAGACCCCCTCCCTTATCTGGTTTCATGACTCTAACTTTACATTCATTGAGAAGTGAAATAAAATATAATTCATATTTAGATATATTACTTCTCATTCCCAAATCATGTATGTTGTTATTGAGTCTAGCCCTAAAATCAATGTCACATATCTTTTCAAAAGTATTCAACCCACCATGAAGAAGTGGGTTGAACACGCTTGACACTCTAAAGGAATTAAGGAGTGCAGGTGTATTCCCTAAAGAAACCGCCAAATTCAGCTTCCGGACATACAGTTTAAAATCTATAAGTGTTTTTACAAGGTCACTCCTTTTATCGGGAATGAACGACAACCCTTTTGAAAAAAAGTCAATCAGGGGTTGGCTCAACGGTTAGCACAGTATAGTTATATATCTTAAAGTCACTATATTGGGTTGTAAGAATCTCAGGTCCTGTCTCTAAAGGGAATGTCATCTCCTCCGTTGATTCCCTTTTCTCTTTCTCTGTGGTTGTCTCCTGTTGTTCAATCTGACATTGCTGTTGTCCTGTGTATTACTCATCTTATAAAATATATAATAAATAAAAAACACAAGTTACAGAGGAAACATATTTAGAAAAGTAAAAAGTAAAAAACCCGAATGCTTAAAGGTTTTAACAATAATGGCTAAACTGTTTAAAGAGAGGATATCTCACGTTCATATTACTAGTAGTTATTACAACAAATAACATTTATCTAAGGAGAGCTTTAAGTTTAAGAATACACTTAATGGAGGCAAAATCATTCAAACCTGGAGGGAGATGTGCACATGTTCTAATCTGCCAGAATAATTCTTGCTCTTCTAAATGCAACTGCCAGGGCCCTCCCCTTATGTCATTGTTAATCTGATACACTACACTAAATACAAAGCAGTGATCAGGGAACTCTAAAATATGCCCAAAAATAAAATAATATAATAAAATAAAATAATGGGCATGCGCAAATGTGGTATGTGCCCACAATGTAAGTTTATTCATGTTGACAACAAAGTGCATATCAACAAGAAAAATTATTTTATAAAGGGAAACTACAATTGTGATACCAAGGGAGTTATATACGTGGCTCTATGTGAGAAATGTCCTTCCTTCTATATAGGCAAAACTGAGAGAAAAATAAAGAAAAGAATTTACAAACACCTGTATGCCATAGGTAGGAAGGACCTCACAAATGCACTTGCCAGGCATATTTTAGGGTTCCCTGATCACTGCTTTGTATTTAGTGTAGTGTATCAGATTAAAAATGACATAAGGGGAGGGCCCTGGCAGTTGCATTTAGAAGAGCAAGAATTATTCTGGCAGATTAGAACATGTGCACATCTCCCTCCAGGTTTGAATGATTTTGCCTCCATTAAGTGTATTCTTAAACTTAAAGCTCTCCTTAGATAAATGTTATTTGTTGTAATAACTACTAGTAATATGAACGTGAGATATCCTCTCTTTAAACAGTTTAGCCATTATTGTTAAAACCTTTAAGCATTCGGGTTTTTTACTTTTTACTTTTCTAAATATGTTTCCTCTGTAACTTGTGTTTTTTATTTATTATATATTTTATAAGATGAGTAATACACAGGACAACAGCAATGTCAGATTGAACAACAGGGGACAACCACAGAGAAAGAGAAAAGGGAATCAACGGAGGAGATGACATTCCCTTTAGAGACAGGACCTGAGATTCTTACAACCCAATATAGTGACTTTAAGATATATAACTATACTGTGCTAACCGTTGAGCAACCCGATTGACTTTTTTTCAAAAGGGTTGTCGTTCATTCCCGATAAAAGGAGTGACCTTGTAAAAACACTTATAGATTTTAAACTGTATGTCCGGAAGCTGAATTTGGCGGTTTCTTTAGGGAATACACCTGCACTCCTTAATTCCTTTAGAGTGTCAAGCATGTTCAACCCACCTCTTCATGGTGGGTTGAATACTTTTGAAAAGATATGTGACATTGATTTTAGGGCTAGACTCAATAACAACATACATGATTTGGGAATGAGAAGTAATATATCTAAATATGAATTAGATTTTATTTCACTTCTCAATGAATGTAAAGTTAGAGTCATGAAACCAGATAAGGGAGGGGGTCTGGTTTTTATGGATGAATATTTTTATGATAATAAAATGTTAATTCATCTGCAGTCTGACACATATTTGAGATCTAGTTTGAATGAAGTGCATCTAGCTTACAAGAAAATCAGGGGAGTTTTGGATGAGCTTTTCTTAGAAGGTAGTATTGATTGTAACACCTTTCACTATTTGTCCATGTCAGCACCAAAGGTTCCTATGATTTTTGGCACACCCAAAATTCATAAAAACCTAATAGATCCCCCATTAAGGCCCATAGTTGATGGACGGGGTTCTATTACTTATGCTTGTGCCAAGTATATTGATGGCATTCTTAAACCATACATCCAGGGGGAACCACAGATTTGCAAAGATTCCTGGGATTTTTTGGAGAATTTTAACAAAATTGAATATCATTCAGATGTGGTCTTTCTGGTTGTAGATGTTAAAGATCTTTATACAGTCATACCTCACCAACTAGGTATTGACTGGACAAGAAATTTTATGCTGACTAAAAAGGCCAATAATGTACAGATGTACATAGTGGAGACTTTATTGGATTTGGTGCTTTCAAACAATTTTCTGGTGTTTAAGGACCAGTTTTTTCTCCAAAACATAGGGATTGCTATGGGGTCTCCCTGTGGGTGTAGTTTTGCTAACAGCGTTATGGCCTTTTGGGAACGTAACTGGCTGTTTAATAGTGAACTGTATTCAGCAACATGTCACTTGGTATACTAGATACCAAGATGACATGTGCTTCATCTGGAAGGGCCCGCAAAACCTTATTCCAGAGTTTATAGATAACATCTCTGGAATGACTGATTTTCTAGAATTCACGTATTCTATTGGAGTGGACTAAATGAATTTTTTGGATGTAAAAATCTGTAAAGATAAAATTAATAACAAGTTTAAATCTTTAATTTACAGAAAGCCAACCCACTCAAATAGTTATCTCCATTTTTCTAGTTGTCACCCCTTCCACCAAAAAAGGAGTGTAGTGAAAGGGCAATTTGTCAGGGCTGCTAGAATGATTTCAGATGACATTGATTTCATGGGGGAATGTGACAATATTAGTAAAATGTTTCTGTGCCGAGGTTATCCTGATAGTCTTAGAGGGATGATGCACGAAGTGCAGGTTAAAAGGGCTAATGGACATTTCACACCCCTGTTGGTTGGTGGCCTAATGGGTAGATCGGGGAAGGACACTATTAAGATGGATTCCCCTGCACATTCTAGAATTAACTTTTTGTTCACATATAGCGTGGACTATAAAGTTATTAGAGAAGTAGTAGCTAAAAATTGGAGCATTATACTTGAAGATAGAGCTCTCGTTAAGGTTCTTGGTACAGACCCAAAATTTACATATCGAAGGGGTATTAACCTTAAAAATCTTGTTGAAATGGCCACGGATAAACCCAAAAATAAAATAATGGGCATGCGTAAATGTGGTATGTGCCCACAATGTAAGTTTATTCATGTTGACAACAAAGTGCATATCAACAAGAAAAATTATTTTATAAAGGGAAACTACAATTGTGATACCAAGGGAGTTATATACGTGGCTCTATGTGAGAAATGTCCTTCCTTCTATATAGGCAAAACTGAGAGAAAAATAAAGAAAAGAATTTACAAACACCTGTATGCCATAGGTAGGAAGGACCTCACAAATGCACTTGCCAGGCATATGTTAGAGTTCCCTGATCACTGCTTTGTATTTAGTGTAGTGTATCAGATTAAAAATGACATAAGGGGAGGGCCCTGGCAGTTGCATTTAGAAGAGCAAGAATTATTCTGGCAGATTAGAACATGTGCACATCTCCCTCCAGGTTTGAATGATTTTGCCTCCATTAAGTGTATTCTTAAACTTAAAGCTCTCCTTAGATAAATGGTATTTGTTGTAATAACTACTAGTAATATGAACGTGAGATATCCTCTCTTTAAACAGTTTAGCCATTATTGTTAAAACCTTTAAGTTTTCAGGTTTTTTACTTTTTACTTTTCTAAATATGGTTTCCTCTGTAACTTGTGTTTTTTATTTATTATATATTTTATATGATGAGTAGTTGTTTAGTGAGTTAATATATGTCAAACATTGGCTTGTAAGATGAAGAAATGTTTTTTATATAATCAGGTGTGTATTGAGGTTACAATTTTTATTTATTAATTCAGTATTGTGATTGGCTTATTAGCCACTTGTGGATGTAGTGTTTTTATATAAAAATAGAGCTGTGTTAAATGAATTATGTCTGATGAAGGCTGGGCATCTGCTTAGCTGAAAGCGCTTACGTTAAATAAAATAAAATAGTCTGTGCCATTTTTTGTTCAGCTTGTTTCTGCTTTCCTGTTGTGTTTTTTATACATTTTGGATAAATATGATGTCCCTGTCTTAACATTTGTTTCAAGATTGTTTAGAAAATCATAAATGGGTAGATATTCCCTTTTTACTTATAGCTGATATTAAATACAGTTTAGAAATTAAAATGTGTCTGTTGGTTTGGACTATAAACCAGTGTTGTATACCCATATCATATTTACTTATTAAATAGTCTGTGTTAAGCACTTTAGTCTCTGTTAACAATTGATTCCAAAAGATCAAACCCCTATTTTTTCAGTGTAGCATTTTGTAATTCAAACTGTCAATACAGTCTGGTATAAACGTTATGAGAAAAATGTGAAACATATTTTATCTCTGAGTAATTATATATAAAATGTCTAAATGTTTTAATGGGCCAGATTCCAAAAGAGTTGTTATCAGTGTAAATCTCTTCTAATTCTGAAAGACTTGCTCTTAGTGCAAGTGACTTATTTTGGTGTAAGGCCTATCTATAAACAGACTTACTACAGGGACCAGATTCCAAATCACCTGCTTTTGGCCTGTTCTGATTGTAAGTGGTCACTTACACTGAGAGCAAGTCAATATGTTGTTTATGTAAGTAGACTCTTATAGTGATTTAAAAAGTTTCTTTAGCAGCTACTTCATATTATTATGTAAAATTTGTATATGTTGTATAGAGATATTTTTTCTTTATTTGACCAAATGGCTCCATGTATTTGTCCAAATGGCTAAATAATTTAACCACAAAGCCATTTTATCTAATAAGTGAAACTATAGCATAAAAAACAAACAAACAAAACTGTTGCAAGGAAATGGCAAAAACTTTATTATAAAAACAATAAAATTGGTAAGCGCTTTTGCAACTAATGTTGCTTCATCAGACCATTAAAATCTTCTCACTTCCAACTGCCTTATATACAAAAAGTCAGTAAAACACAACCAATTATCCTTCAAAAGCAATTAAACAATTAAACAATAAACAACCGAACGAGTTGTGAATATTAATATTTCAACATAGTGTTCAAACAAATCACAAACACCATATGCAATTATTACCCCATCTAAAACTTTACAAATAAGTAAAAGCCTATAATAAGCTAAAACTGAACCTATCAAGATTGGATAAGCCAACACAACAAACGAATCTCATAGTCCAAAATGCATCCAATCAATATGGAGATCTAATTACTTGCACCAATCAAGGTAGAGACATTTTGACCTGTCATTCATCGTGCCTTCTAGAGTTCAACCAATCAGATGCTCTTTACAATAGCCAATTCAAACCTAAAGATCATAGTGACTGACCAATGTACAGTTTAAACCCATCATATCAGAAATGCCCTTGTCCTTTAAAATAAAGGACTCACTAAGTGGAAACACCACTATAAGTGGTACTAAATACCTATACCACTCTGAGTCCAAATAGAGTATGCACAGCTAATCTACAATGTAGCAATATTGTCATTCCTACTAATAGCTCTTAGAATCATATAAATCTAACTAATGGGATACCTCAGTTAAAGATGATATTCTGTGACCTAATAACTCTTGATAGACCCATATACATTGGTGCTCTTCATAGCTTGATCCTTCAGTATCGTATATAGGCTGACAATACCATCAGCCTATCAAAAGCATCAAATGCACCACATTGCCAATAAAAATGAGAGATTGAACAGCCAATCGCGTAAAGAAAAACTATTAGAGGAATCTCTCTCAGACACAGACGATAAACAACATATTACTATGTGTCAGCCAATCAAATGCAGGAAATCCAAGAATTATCCAATCAAAACCATTTCTGTTCACCAACACCTATTAATTCATAAAACTAACAGAATAACATACTATACTGGACTATCCTAACCATTACATCTCAAGACCTTAATGCTAAAACGAAGTACCCTGAGATCAATTAAATAACTATAACTAGGTAGAAAACCACTACACCGAAGTCAAAAAGATGACACCCATATATGACTAATCAACAAAATTAGGTAAATAAACATGAACACATAAAAACTACTCAACATCAATATATCAACGCTGCATTATCATCCAACTCTTAATTATAATCATAAAAATATCAACTATTACAAAGCCCCTTAATGCACAGGCTGTCTTATAACTATGCTGACATATGTCAGCCAGTCATATGTAATGTTTTCCCTGTACCACTAATGGGAAGGATTCTAGTGGAAAATAAAATAGTAAGTGTCTCTTGGCCCATGGTTACCAGCAGATCCATAATAAAATAGATAACAGGACAATAACCCAAACAAATACTCCAATTCTAACCATAATTATGCAATTACACTATCTAAATGTAAACAATTAAATGCTCCATTCTTAACCACAATTATACAGTCAGGCTGTACTTTATTACTTCCATCAACCACATCAGTAACTCAAACCAAAACCCACAAAAATAACATATAACACTACATTTTTATATAAAATTCAAAGAATCAAAATAACAATAAAACAAACATAGACTGCAAACCCATTTTATAAACTAGAGTGTAACATAGTGGCTCTAAACCAACAATGGTGATCAACATGGGGTCAACAGCATCTCCAAGGGGCCACATTAACTCCTGGGAAGATCCCTGGCTCTAAGGGCAGGTTTTAATGAAACCTTGCCATTCAGGCTATGACTTTTATCAGCTTGTAGCTGTAATACCCAAAACAACTCTCTACACTCAGTCTTATTCAAAATATCACCAAACCTTAATCCCTCAAACACAACCTCAATGGCCATGAACTGAAAACTATGCTTATTCCCATAGTCACAAACATGTTTAGCTAACAGATTGCTAGTATCCAGTGTTCTTGTGACACTCCTGATGTGTTCCCTAATCCTCTCAAAAAACATCCTATTGGTCTTACCTATGCAAAAAACTTGAACACACTATACAACAAGCTAAGTAAACTAGACTCTTGGTACTGCAATTTGCTGTCACCTTGAATGAATAAAGTCTCCCAGTATATGGATGCTTAAACATATTGCTGCTGTCAATAAATTGACAATAATTGTAGCTGCCACATCATGTTGTCCCTTGGACCCTCATCCCTATTCGTTCTTCTTTCAGTCCACAGCACAGCAAACATTTAAGGGAGCTTTTGTTCTTAAACACAAAATGTGGTCCACTCCCTATGAGACTCATAATCCCAATATATGACATCAAAATATGCCACTTCCACTTAATGGCTGCACAAATATGGCCCACATTACTGGAATAATGTATACATACTGGTGGTGTAAACCTGGTATTGCCCCATCATACTCTCTAACCCTCATGGATTGCTCTACACTAAAGTTGGAAAAGTAGGGTGCAGCTAACCCATCCCTCAATGTACGTACTCTACTTAACTCCATATCAATCACATGTTCATTATAATCCCTTGATAGCAGTTCACTCCTCATTAACTGTAACTCTCTCTCAAAAGCATGTACATCGCTACTCAATCGGGAGATCCTCATCGCTTGTCCTCTTACAATATTCCTAAATACATGCTTGGGATGATTATTACTTCTATGCAGGATGTGATTCCAATGAATGCTCTTCCTGAATCTCTGGGTCACCAATTGATTATCAACCATTCTAACTAATTTAACATCTAAGTACTCCATCTCAATGTAGGACATCTGCTTAGTAAATCGCAGAAATTCAGTGGTGTTGTAAATAATCAGAAAACTCATCAAATCACACTGAAGAGCCTCTCCAGATAAGAAAGACATCCTCTACAAACCTCCTATAAAAATTAATATAGGGTGCATACCTGCTACTGAAAACATATTTGGTCTCCCACTGTGCTACCACACTGTTAGCATAACTGTTGGTGCATTGTGTCCCCATCACCACACCTGTACATTGTCTATAATATTTCTGATCAAAAACAAAAATAGTGTTCTCTAAAATTGTCTCTATGAACAAGCATATCAAATTCATATGCTTGATATCATACAAACTATTGGCACGTAAAAAAATCTCTAACCATATAAACCCCTGTTTGATTGGGAATGACGGTGAAAAGTGAGCAGACATCCACGGTGACCAGCAAATCAGAATCTACCAAAGGTTCATTACATAAACAAGTAAACAAGTCTGTTAAAATGTCTAGTGTCCCTAAGGACAGTACTGACATCACTGACCACTGGCTGCAAAGAATTTTCAACAAACAAGGACATAGGTTCAGTGATCTACCCACGTCCAGCCACAATGGGCCTAAATGGGGGTCATACTGGGTCTTTGTGACTCTTAGGTAAACAATTAAATGTGGGTATCAAAGGCTTGCCAACAAACAAACATTTGTATAAACTTTCAGTAACTGACCCACCTAACCAACACTCTAATAAAATGCATTTCACATTTCTAATGATTTCACGGACTTGTGTGCAAACAATCGGTTTTTAAGTATTAACATCATTCAACAATATATTAACTTGGCCTTATAAAAGGCTGCATCCATCACTACAACAGCCCCTCCTTTATCAGCAAGGTGAGTGGAAATACTATTGTCAGACTGCAGATTATTCAATGCCTTATGCTCATTTCTATTCAAACTGAATTTATTCAGTGGAGCACCATGCTAAAACACTTTAAACAGATCATGTTCAACAGCATTACAAAAAACTTCCAAAGTTGCATTAAGTATAGGATTAAAATCATTGGGTTAAGTACAGGATTAAAATCGCTATAGCATATGTTAAGAGGGCAGGAAATTCTATTCTACTATCTTTCCATTCCTGACATGATGTCACAAACCTATTTATTTTTTATTTAGGTATATATATATTTTTTGAGTCATAAGAACGTCAAACAAATGTCAGATTGTTTAATATGTTCTTTAGAAGGAACTAACAACGTTTTCTGTATAATGTCTAGCAGTATGGATAAGATATAAAGGAGTATGATCAGGTCTCTGATCATAATCTGATCATTATGTGTTCAAGACACGGATACTAAGAATCTTCAGCAGGTGGAAACTGTAATACTGAAAAAGTTGTATATATGGCCATGTGTAATGACTGCCCTGCATTTTATGTGGGTAAGACTATGAATAAACTGAAAAGGAGGATTTCATATCATCATTCTGACATCAGATGTAAATGCCAGAGGAAGCCTTATCCAAACACTTACTAGAACGCCCCAGACATTCTTGTTTTAAATTTATCATTCTAGACTTTTTGGAGATGAGCTTAGATGGGATGTCAATGGTGTGTTGGAGAAAAAAAGAATTATGCTGGCAGCTGAAATTAAATGCATTCAGAAAACTGCTAACTATTATTGCTCTATTAAGACTGTGTTGGATTTACATAAACTGCCACACAATCTGTAAAGTTTTTTATGAAATTTTTTGAGGAATATTTTTATGTACTAAAATATATTAAATAATAATAAAACTGATGTGTAGAATGTGTGTGTATATATATATATATATATATATATATATATATATATATATATATATATATATGTTTAGTTACATTAACCTCAATTTAGCTTTAATTAGATTTATTGCATTGCACCAGAGATTTAAATGGTAAATTCAAAATGCACATTTTTTTCATGCTGATATTACCATATAGTATTGGTATAATTCCCCCATTTACCATACTGGTAGGTGCCCGTGCCCACACCTGCACACTTTTATACATTACTAGTTTACTTCATATACTGTTTTCTGTATTTTTTTCTACTAGTTTTCATTGTATAAATTTTTTGGGGCTGTAAACATGAAGACTGTCATGACAGTTTTTTTTTTTCCAAACCACTGACATTTTTTTTTCTGAGCTGTTAATAACTTATTTTTTATGCATACTAATACACATGGATGGATATTTACTAGATATTATTAGAAAGATCTTTTTATGTTTATAGTGTTTTAGTTTGATTATGTTTTTGGTTAGATAGCTATGTGTTTTTTCTTAATTTTAGTTTTTGTCACAAACCTGATGAAGGCTTTATTGCATTAGCTGAAAGTGATTTATTTATTTATTGACATTTGTTAATCGGGTTAGTCCAACTGAGCCAGGTGCCCATTTTCAGTGGAGACCTGAGGAGAAAAGCTCCAGAAATAATACAATACAGTTATGATATTCACAAAATATTAAAGTAGGTCACAGAAATACAGTACAAGTCAAAAATGTGTACACAGCAGTACAATGCATAGGTAAAATAACAGTTAACACATACAGTTTCCAAAATCTGAGAACAGTATATAAGCATAGGCCAAATAAAATAATAAAAGTTTTAGAGAATATTACGCTGAGTACAGTATGAATAGAGTTTGCTAGAGCAAGTACAAGGAGGAAAAAGACTTGATAGGGGTTTTAGTTAAAAGTCTTTTTATGTATATCTTTTTATGCATACGTTATGCTTTAATACCTGATCTTTGAATGTGGGTTGCAAATAGATAGGTAGTGTTTTAGTTAACTAAGATTTTGTTTGATCTAATCAGTAGTAGTGTGTGTGGGGTTGGGTACTTGCTGTTCTAAAATGCACTTTAATAGCCCTGGTTATATTGTTTGCCATGAACAGGCTGGTTTAAAATTAAACAATAAGTATAATTTCCACACCTACATCTAAGTATATAAAAGCTGATATGTTTAACACTGTTAAAATATTTCTGATTTTTTGTTATTGAGGATCACTTTTCTGTGACAAATAAAGACTTGTTGCTTTGGAACACTACCTGGGTTTCATAATTTTTGGAAATTATTGTGACTGAACTCATCAACAAATTTTTAAGACCACTAGTTTCTCTATTTTTTTTATTTTTCCTCAACACTTGTGGTACTGAAGTTGGAACTAGAGAGATTCCTGTGCTTGTTCATTTTTTCATGTACTAAAAAAGTGCAGATATTATACCATACTATCCTATGTAAGTCATTATTAGTTTTCATCAAATAATGTAACTCTTTGTTAATTAATGAGGTGTTATTTTTATTGTGATTGAAATTTGAATCCTGTATCAGTTTAAAAATAATTTAATTTTTTATACTGGTTAGTGAAGAATCAGTATTCCCTATGGCAACAGTATATCACTAGTGAATTCCAAGATGGCTGCAATGATCAACAGCTTAATTTCAGCTGTCTTAGTGTGAAAAGCGAAAGTGAGAGATAAGGGCCAGTGGACTCTGCCAGTTTTAGTAAATCAGATACTGACTAGTAAGTACACTGCCCGAATTCCAACAAAGTAAAAACGTACAGAGCCTAAAAGAAAAATAACTAGAAAAGGTGTACAGAAAACAATTACTAGGAAGAATCCTGCAACTGTTCAGCAAAAAAAGCAGTTCAAGTTCCAGCTTTGATGCAAGACATGACTTCCAGTAATCAGAGGAAAAAATTATTCAAATGTGCTCAGAGTTGATTAAAATAAATGAAACACTGAAACAGTATATCAACTCACATAATAAAAGGATAGGAAAATGGAAGAAGCCTGAAACAGTTATCTAGATGAACTGCAAAATCTGCAAAAAAAAAAAAAAAAAATCAGAGGCCAATATGAAGAAAAGGTTGGCTGAGTATGAAACTGATCAAAAAGAGCAGTTTGAAACAATGGTAAGAGTTAGAGGAGAGAACACCATAGAAAATATAGGATTTTCTGCTGTACCAACAAAATTGGAAGGAATCGACTGTATTCATTTAATGAAAGCACAAATAAGCAACTGGACTGGAATTCCACAGCAGGATTTATTACCTGAAAGGGCATACCATGTTTATACTCCAAAACAGGCCATGAGAAAGCAGCCAAGACCTGCATTAATAAAGATGCAATCATACCGACAGAAAGAGTTGATCCTGACAAAACTGAGGCTGAAGGGCAAAGTACTAAAAAATAGAAACAGTAGAGTATTTATGGAAAATGGTTTACTATTAAAATATCGAAGATAAAAAAAAAAGGTACTGAACAGCGAACTATTTCACCAAAAGTACACATTACCTAACGACCCTAATGTCGAAAATCAGCTGTTAATGCCGGTAATGTTGAACATGACATTTTATGGTACTTAACAGCAATTCCATTCTTGCCGTAACTTCCTAACTAGTACACCTAGCATCCCATTTATGCAGGAAGGCAAGCCCCCCTGCACCCCACAACCCCAACTATATATTCCAACTCCGAGATGGCACTACAGTGAGGAGAGGGATGTATTTCCCTTACCGCACTGTACCGCGATCCCTGTACACAATTGAGCATTTATATTTGCGGATGCACAGTACATTCGCATATGTAATGTTCGATTATGTAGCTTGCACACATATGAACTATTCAAACATCTGTAGTTCAAATAGTTCATAGGTGTACAATGCTACGTCGACATTGTAATAGTAAACCGTGGAAAATGATTATTCACTGTACACTAGGCAGAAGAGAAGAAAAGTTTCCCAGCAATTAGGGAATGTCGAGAGGCAGGTGTGAGATTCAAGCTACTGTATCCAGCAGTCTTCAGAATATTCTTTCTTGGAGGATCAAAGTCATTTTTTGATGCAGAACAGGCTGAAGAGGAAATACAAAAGTTTGTCTGACAAAAACTGAGCCAATGAATAGAAAAGGACTCTACTTCTCATTCTTCTGATAATAAAGATCATAAAAAGACTTTGCCAGTAAAACCTTTTTCAGTGTTCCAAAGGAAAATGCTTGATAGACAGAAAAAAAACACAGGAGCTGGCTAGAAGAATCACTAGCACTTTGGACTTGAACCAGAGTCTGGGTTTGAGAGATGGAAATGAACAGGGCAAAGATCAGCAACACTAAAATTAGTAAATAAATGTGAGACTATAATACATAAATCACATTTGTAAAATATGGCTTTACAAAAAAGTGGAAATATTTTTGTTGACTTTGTTAAATTTGTGGGGGACTGAAAAAAGTGTAATATCCCACTTCATGTCATTAATGTTTAGATGGACACTAAAAGGATAGATTAAAAAGTAACCAAGTAAAACAATTTTTGTTCTTAAAAGTATTTGTATAACACATTTCATGATATAAATTGCATGCTATATAGTAAAGCATTTTCATTTACTGTTGTATGTGATAAAGATACTAAAGTAAACAAGTGCCTTTTTTTCTTTTTTAGTTTTAAGAAATGTAGGCATTACAAGGTAAAAAGAGAAAATGGCTGGACAAAAGCATGTTTAAGTTATTATGCTGTATTCTTAGGTTGTTGAGGTGGAGGGTAGTGTGTACAAGTGTACAGATTCCAATATATGTAGAGTTGATATGTTTTCAACTGTAAATGTCTGGATTAAGGCCCTTTGCTTAATCTAATAACATTTTTGTAAGCTAGTAAATAAGAGAATGCTGAATGTAATGAAAAATATTTCTTTAGCATATAAATGCTCAGTGTGAGTTGGGAAGTCTGCAGCTGAGGGCAGCTATACATTCTGTTCTTATGTTTCCATGGAGACAAGCTGACTACAGGGGTTGGCAAATTTTTAATCCTAAAATGTAATGTTTTCTGAAAGCATACAAGCTGTTTTCCACATCTGGGAGATGAATAACAATAAGACAAGAATAGACAGCAATTAGTGTAAGTATAAGTACAGGCTGTAACATACATCTTAGCATGGATAACCTTAATGTTAGGTTAGGTAATGCCTGTGTGTGAAGTTGTGAATTTGAGTCAATTGTTCCCGTCAGGAGAGTTAAACTTCATTATTTGACTTTTGACCATCATATTGCCTCCACTGTATGGAAATCTTTCTACATGGCCCAACTCATTAGTAAGGGTATCTCATTCAGGGACAAGGAGGTCATAACATCTCTGTATTCCTCCCTTATAACACCCATTGTTGAGTACAATGCCCCTTTTGGCATGTACCTCACAAAGAACGTGCAGCAGCTGGAGAAAACACACAGAGGTCCCTCACCAGGAGAATCCAGGGCTTCAAACATCTACCCTACACAGACAGGCTAAAAGCCCTATCCCTCTACTCAGTCTCATGTAGACTCCTCAGAGGTGACCTCTGTCTGGCATACAAAGCAATCTCAGACCCCACCTTGATGAGACTGCTGCATATCTCCAATTCAAGCTCCACTCGAGTAACCTACACACACAACCTCAACCTGGTCTGTGACATCAATAGGACTTGTTGGCGGGATAAATTTGTGTCCCAGAGACTCCCTCTTCTGTCGAATAGACTCCCTCTCCACATCAAGCAGAGTACCTCATTAACCATTTTTAAGCACAACCTGGATAACTGGATGGGGAACAGATAATACATCCCTGGAATTCCACCAGTGTCCCTGCTGGACAGGGACATTGGGTGCTGACTTGTCTGGACATGGGCTAAATTCTTGGTTCATAGGTAGGTACTAGGCTATTGGCCCTAGGGCCTATACAAGCCTAGCCAAAAAGGTACCCTGGCTTTCGCCACCCAAGAAAATTATTTTCCTGTGCCCCTGTCAAGCAGAACCACAGAAGTTATCCCCAGGGTGAATTTCCTATTACCCATCCAATCATCAAGATTTTTCTTGAAGAGGCATAATGAGGAGCTCTGACATAGATAGGTAGTCTGTTCCAGAGTATGGGAAGTCTCTGGGACAGGAATCTATCCCTCCAGCATGTTCTGTTTATTGTGGTGACAAGGTTTAGGTCCCTAGAGCGTGTAGCTCAGTGGGATTGGGATTTCTTTAAATGGAGCATGTCCAACAGCTCTGGGTTTGACATAGCTTTGTATGTTAGGCAGAGATCGCCTCTGAGTAGGTGATATGTGACAGAGTAAAGCTGGAGTTTTTTGAGATTGTCTGCATAAGGCATCTGTTTGAGGCCAGTAATCCTCTTTGTGAGGAATTTTTGTGGCCTTTCCAGTTGTTGTAGATGTCTTGTGAGGTACATACCAAAAGGGGTGCTGCACTCTATAATGGGTCTAATGAGTGATTAGTAGAGGGGAACAATGACCTCTTTTTTTCTGGATGAGAAACCTTTTGTGATGATGTGTGCCATGTAGAAGGATTTCCTGACCACTGAGGCAATGTGATTATCAAAGGAGAGACTACTGTCCACTTGTGTCCCAAGGTCTCATCACATTTTTGATGTTAAGTAGACTACCGCCTATGTGGTAGTTCATGGGTACAGAGTTTTTACCAAAGGGGGTGACAATGCACTTTTTGGCATTGAGCTTGAGACTATGGCTTTGACACCAGGCATCTGTCTCAGTGAAGCCCTTTTGTAGGATGTCCACATTATTAGGAGTTTCAATTATGGCTCCTGGTTTGCAGTCATCTGCGAATTTAGTTAGCCAAAGACCTTCTGTGTTAGCCTGTACTTCAGAGAAGTAGATACCAAACAGGAGAGGACCCAGGACTGAACCCTGTGGTACTCCACTTGTCACTAGTCTGAATTCTAATTTAGAGTCTGCTACTTTCACAGTGTGGGTTCTGTCAGTGAGCCAGGTGGCAACCCATCTTGTGACATAGGGATTTATACCTAGTTTAGTGAGTTTATCTATAATTCTAGAGTGGGGGATGGTGTCAAACGCCTTGGCGAGATCTAGATAGGCTGTGTGAACCACCTTACCCTCATCTATGGCTTTGGTGACTACTTCAAAGAAGTCTATCAGGTTTAGAAGACATGATCTGTCTTTTACAAACCCAAACTGTGTGGGGTCCAGAGTTTGGAGATCTCCAAAGTCTTTGTTTGGGAGTTCCATGATGATACTTTCCATAGCCTTGCAGACCAGGCACATCAGGCTAATGGGGCAGTAGTTCCCGGGGTCTGTTGTGCCCCCCCCCCTTTGTGGAAGGGGATAACCGTCATGGTGTGCCATTCAATGGGTACGAATCCTGAGGTGAGGCTATGATTGAACATGGTACTTAGGTGGGGTGCCAGTTCATTCTGTAGTTCATGTAGAAGGCAGCCTGAGATGTTGTCAGGTCCCATAGTTGCTGTGTGCTTGGCTTTGGAGAGTGAGGTTTTTGCCTGTGCAGCCGTGATTACAGGAACTTTGCATTCTTCTGGTATAAAGATGGGCCCTTTAGGGGGTGAGAGGGGGGTAAAGTTAGCACTGAACCTATCTGCCAAGATGTTGGCAATATCAGTTGGTTCTGTATATTTAGTGTCATTGTGCTGTAACTCAGAGCAGATATGAGGCTAGGCTTGTAAGGGTCTCAGGGCCAGTAGCCTAGTAACTTCATATGATCCTATGATCCTCTAAAGACTCTACCTCTAGATGCTGCCATAGTCATGCTGCCATAGTCTATTTCAACTCCACATTTCTCAACATACTAAACAAACTAGCACCATTTAGAACTCTAAGAACAAAGTCAGATTATGCCCCATTGCTAACTTATGAAACAAGAATGCTTTTTAAGCTCAGGGATAAAGCCTGGGAACAATGGAATACAAACAGATCCCAAATAAACCATGAATCATTCCAATGACTTAGAAACTTAACCAAAAAGCAAATTAAACAAGACAAAAAACACTACTACATTGACATTCAACTAAAACACCAGAACAACCCACAAAAATTCTGGTCAGCAATTAAAAAACTCCTCCACCCCAGGCAAGAATCTTCACCAACCCCATTTTCCCCAAATAATTTAGATAGTATTGCAACACAATTTAACAAATACTTCACAGAAACCATACTATCACTCTCTAAAAACAACTGCTCCACTCCTGTAACTATTCCTTTAACATCCAATGAGCATGATAATATCTTCTTCCTGTTCCAACTAATACCATAAAAAATTGATTAGAAAACTTAAACATATAACCATAGCAGCTGACAACTCAACAACAGAATATCTTAAAATAGCAGCTGAGGCAATCTCCTGCCCTATTTCCATTGTCATTAATTGCTCAGTTTCAGAGCACCAAGTTACACTTATTTGGAAAATCTCATACATAATCCCAATACACAAAGGAGGTAACTCAACTGAACTCTCCAATTATATGCCTATAGCTATCTTATCTCCACTATCCAAAATATTAGAAAAATACATTCACTCTCAGGTCGTACACTATCAGTTATCCAACAGCCTACTAGCAGACTC
Organism: Protopterus annectens; assembly: GCF_019279795.1. Taxonomy (NCBI): domain Eukaryota; kingdom Metazoa; phylum Chordata; order Ceratodontiformes; family Protopteridae; genus Protopterus; species Protopterus annectens. The sequence goes on along the minus strand of NC_056727.1, from coordinate 536,240,679 downwards.
ACAACATTGATTTCAACCCAACCATAGCATCACTGCTGCATGCCTAAGTTTTACCAAATCAATATAGGAATTAAGGTAAACTAGTATCTTCCATCATCTGCCTAAACCTTTTGATACCGCCTCCCACTAGAAATTACTTATAGTAGTCTCTGACCTAAAACTCAGTGACCCTTCCCTTGCATGGTTCCATAGCTATCTAACTGGTTGACAGCAAGCTGTTAAACACTAGCAAGACCTCTTTCCTCTACTCCATGTTAACTTGGGGGTCCCACAGGGAATCTAACCTAGGTCCCCTTCTCTTCAGTATTTTACTAATAAGCTTCACACTGCTACCAACCCTGCCTCCCTTGTCCAGTATGCAGATGATTCTACTCTAATCTGTGCTGCTCCCAAACTACAGCAACTTAAAGATATAACACAATAGTCTTTCTTTGAAGTAGAATCCAGGATCTCTGATTCACAGCTAATTCTTAATCCAAACAAAACCAAATTTATGCTCTTTTGACCCACTAAAAATAGAAGTTATGTACTTACCATAATGTTCCATGTGAGTTGTTTATCTCACCTTTATTCTCACTGATGGGATGGAGCTGATCCTCAGCTCCGACACGGCCGATAGCAAGCTCAAGATTTGCCAGTAGCTCGAGACCAGCCCCTTATCCCACCATGCACTGCTAGAATTACCTCAGATCTTGTTTGCTGCGAATAATAGTTTATACATATATGTACATATATACGACCTATACATACTCTCTTATATATATCTACGAAGAAGAGTAACAAAGGAAAAGAGAAATACTGAATAACCAGGATGGCACTAGTCTCTAAGTCAACAGTCAGCCAGGAGGGGGAAAGCGGGAGGGACATGAGAATAAAGACGAGATAAACAACTCACATGGAATGTTATGGTAAGTACATAACTTCTATATGTGAAGTTGTTAATTTCGCCGATTATTCTCACTGATGGGTAGCGTCCCTAGCACCATCAACCCTGGGTGGCTCAAGGGAGTATGTTCTTCAGTACTGTAGAACCAAAGGATGACCTGTCCCTAGAAGCCTTATCTACTTTGTAATGTGAGATAAAGGTATGAGGGTTAGACCAAGTGGCTGCAGAGCAAACATCGTCAAGGGGCAATTTAGCTTGAAAAGCAGAAGAGGTAGAGACAGCTCTGGTAGAATGAGCTTTTGGTTTGTGCGTTAAAGGCATGTTCACATTTTCATAAACAAAGGATATACAATCAGATAACCATTTAGATAAGGTTGTTTTAGCCACTGGATTGCCTTTTCTTGTTTCTGAGAAGGCTACAAAAAGTTGATCTGCTTTCCTAATATCCTTAATTCTGTCAAGATAAAATCTCAGCTGTCTGTGAACATCAAGTTTGTGCAGCATATATTCTAAGTTGTTAGAGTGGTTGGGGAAGAACACTGGTAGTTCAATGACCTGATTGATGTTTGACTCAGAACAGACTTTAGGTAAAAAAGAGGGGTTCGTTCTGAGGGATACTCTATCAGCATGGAAGATCATATAGGGTGGTCTGATGGATAATGCTTGAAGTTCTAACACTCTGTGGGCAGACGTAATGGCTACAAGAAAAATAGTTTTCCACAACAAGAATTTTAAATCACAAGAAAAAGCTGGTTCAAAGGGAAGAAGAATAATTTGAGACAGCATAAGGTTTAAATTCCAGGGAGAAAAGGGAATTTTGATCGGAGGTCTCATATGAAGAACGCCTTTAAGGAAGGTTTTGGATAATTTATGGCTCATAATATTTGAGCCATCAAGACCAAGGTGAAAATTTGAGATAGCAGCTAACTGAACTCGAACTGTAGCAGCTGCTGTCCCTTCCTTAAAAATTTTTGTCAAAAATTCCAAGATCGAAGATAGCGGAGCTCGAAAAGGGTCAATGTTCTGTGCATTGGCCCAAATTGAGAACCTTTTCCATTTGCTGCCATATAATTTCCTGGTAGATGGCTTGTGAGAGTACAAGAGAATCTGTCTTGTATCTTCTGAAATTGAATGAAGCCTGGCAATTAGGGGAAGTGGATTAGCCAAGCAGTCAGTTTCCGGGACTGTAGAGAAGGATGAAGGTCCCCTGACGGGTGCATCAGAAGGTCCGGAACTGTGTCCAGGATCCATGGATCCTCCAACAGATGATGGTGAAGAAATGGAAACCAAATCTGTTGAGGCCAGTAGGGGGCTACGAGTATAACCTTCCTTCCCAGCGATTTTGCTTTCTGTAGAAATCTGGGAATTAATGGGAAGGGTGGAAATGCATAAAGGAGACCCGGGAGCCAATCGTGTAAAAGTGCATCTCTTGGAGATGACCGGGAGGTGGTATCAGGGCAAAGTAGCTTCTGCATTTTGAATTGATGTGGCTGGCAAAAAGGTCGCAGCAAGGCTAGCCCCATTTGCGGAAAATCAACTCCGCAACCTGTTGATTGAGTGACCACTTGTGAGGGAGTAATATTGCCCTGCTTAGCTTGTCCGCTACGACGTTGGATTTCCCTGGAATGTGCGTTGCTAACAGAAAACACTGGGATGACACAGCCCATTGCCAAACCCTGAGGGCTTCTCGACAAAGGGGGTAAGACTTGGTTCCACCCTGCTTGTTCAAGTACCAGACTACTGACATGTTGACGGCCTGAATTACAATAGTCCCTAGAGGGAGAGAGTCCTGAAAGTACTGCAATGCCAGAAGTACCACTCTCAGCTCTAGAACATTGATGTGCAGATGTGATTCTTGATCTGTCCATGTGCCTTGGGCAGTCTTTACCTGAAAATGCCCCCCCACCTTATCAGGGAAGCGTCCGTGGTCACAGTGGCTACTGGGGGGGACAAAGGGTCTCCCTACTGTAACATGAAGAGATGTCAACCCCCACCGAAGATCTCTCCTGGAAGAATCCATGATAAGAATCACGTGGTGCATTGGTAGTTTCTGGTAAGACCACAGAGTGAAAAGAAGCCATTGAAGGATTCGCATAAGCATCCTTGCGAGTGGTATAGCTAGGATTGCTGCCGCCATCAAACCTAGTACTTTCAATACCACCGCTGCTGTAGCTTTGTTCTTTGACACCAGTGAGCTGACGTTTTGGTGAAGAAGGGAGACTCTTTCGATAGGGAGACGTAGAGTGGTGGTTGAGGTATCTAACTCTGCTCCTATAAAAACGGTATGCTGAGATGGCGATAAGGCAGACTTTTCGAAGTTGATCGTAATGCTTAATTGATGGCAGAGTGTCAGAGTGTATTGTGTTGCCCAAGTCAATTGATGCCTGGTGAGAGCGGTGAGGAGCCAATTGTCTAAGTATGGAAACACCTGGAATCCTAGATGCCTCAGGTGAGCCGTGACCACTACCATGCATTTGGGGAACACTCTGGGGGCTGAAGTGAGACCAAAGGGCAGGGCTCAAAACTGGTAATGATTGGTTCCCAGCCGGAAGAGCAGATAATCTCTGGAGCGTCTGTCCATCTTTATGTGATAGTACGCGTCCTTGAGATCTATGGAGCACATCCAATCACCTTTCCCTAAAAAGGGAAGAATGGACTGAAGCATGACCATTCAGAACTTCTCTTTCTTTATGAACTTGTTGAGTCTGTTGAGGTCCAAAATAGGTCTCCAGTCCCCTGTTTTCTTTGGTACCAAAAAGAATCTTGAGTAAGTTTCGAATATGACTTGGTCTGCTGGGACTGGTTGGATGACTCTTTTTTTTCTAGCAATCTGTGGACCTGTACGATTGCTTGTTTCCTGAGATTGGGTGGAACATCTGGGATTTTTTGATAGGAATGGGAGGGGTAGAGAACAGTATGAAATATCCTCTGGAAATGATGCTTTGTACCCAAGTATCCAATGTTATGTTTATCCAGGCTTCTGGGTACAAAGACAAGCGACCCCCGACTGCCTCCAGAGCCGAACAGTCGGGCCCTCTTTCATGTGCACTGGTAGGACTGACCAGAGAACTGACTCCTGTCACCCTGTTGCTGTGGACCCCCCCTGCCACGGGGCCGGCATCTTCCATTATAACCCCCTCCTCTGCCTCTAGAAGGGGTTTCACCATGTGTGTCGTGAAAAGCTGCTTAAGTTTTTCGGAACCACATCCCCCCCCCCAGGGCCCTTGGGGTAGGGCCAAGTAGGAGTGGAAAAGCAGACCCCAACGGCAGATAAAGTCTTGCCTTCCTGTTCACACCTGGTTAAGGTTTCCTTTACTTTGTGCCCAAACAGTGATGAGCCATCAAATGGGGTATAAAAGAAGACTTGAAGGGTTCCGCAAAGGAACAGAGACGCATCCAGGCTTGTCTGCAAAGAGTAATGCCCGAACTAGTGGCTCTACTCGAACCATTAGCTGCATAGGATATGAGATGCATGGACGAGTTGACTACTGAGCTAAGGGTAGCGAGCTGGGCTTTGACTTTGTCGGCCACTCCTGCAGCTACTGTACCCTGGAGAGTATCTCCTAGCTCTTTCAGGAGATCTCTCTGTAGTCTTGTAAAATGGGTCAAGTAGTTAAGTGATCGCAAAGAAAAAGTCGCTGAACTAAACATGCGCTTCCCATATCTATCCATAACCCTAGAATCTCTGTTAGGGGGATGGATAGAAGAGGATGTCTCAGATACTTCCTTTTTGGTGGCTGCAGCCACCACCATGGCATCCACAGGCACTCCTTTTGTCAAAAAGGGTTTATTGACTGGGGCAGATATGAATTTATTAGGTCTACGAGAGACAGGTTCCATGGCCTCCAGTGACTCCCACGCCTTACGAGAGATCAGATCCATGAGCTTGTCATAAGGCGTAGACACCCAAGAAGTGGAAGGTTGAGACCCAAAAGCCTTCAAGAGCACAGACTCATCCTCAGTAGGGGTCTTGGACTGCCAGTCACCCCTCTGACTAAGGATCTCTAGTATCTCTGCAAAAGAGATATCCTCAGAGAGGGACAGAGGGGACCCTTCTGACTCATCTAAGTCCATGTCAGATGTCAAAGACTCCTGTGGGGAGTCTAAGTGCCTCCTCTTGCGCAGCCTCTTTCTGGGCACCTCCTCAGTGGGAGGGTCTGAGGAGGTCTCAGAAGAGCAGGGGACACCCTGTGGGGGTACTTGAGGCTCAGGGTCTCTATGCTTAGAGGGGTCAGTAGATGCAGAAGTAGACACAGGAGCTTCAGGGGAGAGGGGAAAGCTGAACCAATGCTGATGTTGTCTTTGGAGACAAAACTCTCCTCATAGCATCGAAGGAGCCATGGCTCAGATGAGGAGGAGTGGGCGTAGCAGAGAGTACCGTCCGATCCTCCCGCACCAAAACCCTGGGTTCTGAGCCTGAGGTAGGAGCCGTGCTCATCCGAGCTGAAGCCCTGAGAGGGAGAGTCAGCACCGACAAGTCAGTGCGACTATCCTCCCCGGACCCGACTGGAGAGCTTCGGCTCCTAGAGCCCTCGGTCGGCACCGAGGACATCCGAGAAGATGGAGCCGATAACCCCAGAGCGGATATCGGCTCCAAGGGTCCAACCACCATTGGTTCGACTTCCCTCGGCTCCGAGAGTCCAGTACGGCCCGGAGGAGAAGTAGACAAGTTCAGTTCCATGGTCTTCGGAACCGACAAGCTGGTCGGGGCCTACAACAATTTGGCAAGTCCTGGTGCCTGTAAAAGCTTCTGCACTAGCCGATCCATGTCCAAATCCGAAAGGCTGACTGAAAACTTAGCTGAATGCACCGAAGGTGCTGACTAGAGCAGAGGTGAAGAAGGAACTTCGGAGACTGGCTCCAATACTGAAAGCTGGCTCCGAATCAAAGGTACACTCGGCTCCGATGACTGTGGAACCGATGACCCTCCTTCTGAAATTTTAGCCTTTTTGGACACATTATCTGAAGACTTGGATTTTGAAGATTTGGAAGACGTACTAGCACCTTCATGGCTATTCAAAACCTCTGAAAAAGATCGCTCTAGCAATCCTCTGTCTATAAGTTTCCACCTTCTCTCCAAGAGTACTCTTGAAGAGAAGAAGTGGCAAATGCTACAGGTGTTTTGGAGGTGCTTGGTCCCCAAGCAGTAGACACATTGAATATGTCCGTCAGTGATGGACATTTTCTGCCCACAATCTGGGCATTTTTTAAAACCCGATTTGGGATGGGATTTCTCCCTATCCTCTGACATACTGAGAAAAAAACAGTAAAAAGATTCACAAACAACTAAGCCCAACCCGGGTACTATCTACTATATATATATATATATATATATATATATATAAATAACAATATAATACAAATATGGGACTAAGAGTCCCCACAGAAAAAAACCTAACTGCTAAAGGGATTAATAGTAGGAAAAAGGGCTAAAGGCCCACACAAACTAAAAAGCCAACAAGTCCCTAATTTAAAACAATTTAAATTATCTAAACTGTCTAAACTATCTAAAAATAATAAAACTAACACACTACATAAATATCTCAAAAAGGAAAACTTTTTTAAAAAACTTTTTTAAAAACTTGCTGTTTCTAAAATGGTCCGAGCTATCTGGATCACCGAGATCTTTCTTGCTGCGGCAAACTAGATCTGAGGTAATTCTAGCAGTGCATGGTGGGATAAGGGGCTGGTTTTGAGCTACTGGCAAACCTTGAGCTTGCTATCGGCCGTGTCGGAGCCGAGGATCGGCTCCAACCCATCAGTGAGAATAATCGGCGAGATTAACAACTTCACATCTACAGATCCTCCTCCTGATTTTTATATCACTTCCAAGAATAACATAATTATATCTACAGTATCCCAAACAAAGCTCTAATATGTCATAATCGACAACTACATGAAATGTGATATTCATATATCCCAAACTATAATAGACGTACATATAAAATTAGGTTGCCTATATAGAGGCAAACCATTCCTAACAAACACTACAAAAGTGGCAATTGCTAGAACTCCCCTACTCTCTACAATTCACCTCACCCATATTTATCAATTTAAAGAAAAAAGATATAGGAAAACTTGGATCTTGCTACAACAAAATAGCCAAATTTGCCACAGACTCTCTCATCTCTTATCTTATACCCAACTCACAATGGCCCATAGACTAATATACCATCCTGAAAAAAGCATGCTCTCCAAAACATTCTACTACTTTATTCCAATAACCGTGTCTTATGGTCATCTAATAAATCTCTTCTTCAAATATCCAAATCTAATAACAGTGCTGGTGACTCTCTTTATTCATACTAAATAGCCAAAATCTGGAACACACTCCATCTAACTATTAGAACCAGAATTAACCGTGCCCACTTTAAGAAAATACTCAAAAGCCATTTATTTAAGAATTGGCTCTACCCATGCTCAACCCCTGGCTACCTTACACTACATTTTCTATTTTTCTGTCCTATTACCATAGTAATATCTGCTCACCACCTAACCCCTAAACTACTTACTCTTACTCCTAACTCCTAAACTACTTACTCTAACCACCTAAACCCTAAACTACTTACTCTAACCACCTAACTCCTAAACTACTCTTATTACCTAAACCGTAAACTACTTACTCTTACGCCTAACTCCTGAACTATTTACCCCTAAACAACTTACTCTTACCACCTAACCCCTAAACTACTTACTCTTACTACTAACTCCTAAACTACTTACTCTAACCACCTAACCCCTAAACTACTTACTCTTCAAACTACTCTTACCATCTAACCCCTAAACTACCTACTCTTACTCCTAACTCCTAAACTACTTACTCTTACCACCTAACCCCTAAACTACTTACTCTTATTCCTAACTCCTAAACTACTTACTCTAACCAGCTAACCCCTAAACTACTTACTCTTACTCCTATTAAATATCTATTATTCTACCTCATCTCTCCTTTTCCCTTTGTCTATACTCACCTAGCTCCACAGTAATTCTTATCTACCACACACCTCTTTCTCTCTCTTTCTTTCTCCCCTCTGTTAGTATCTCTCCCAGCCCATCCTCATTCACTCTATTCCTCAGGTACATTTTAATGTGTGATACACTAACAATTACATTTCCAAACTTGTGATTGATTCATTGTTTAACTATTAATACCCATGAGGTATCTTGTTTGCATTGTAACTATTTGAGCAATTTTTGTATCTTAGTATATTGCTATGCTTCCATGTTTTTCTTTACTTTGTATTCATGTAATTTTGCTTTGCTTGAATTTATGTCTATGTAGATTTTCTTTGCTTTACATCCATGTAATTTTGCTTTTTGTCTGTGAAGCTTTTCTCTCTGAGCCTCCGCTGAAAATGGGTTTATGCCCAGTCGGACTTTCCTGGTAAACAAATGTCAAATAAATAAATTATCACTTATGACATAGGTAATCATACATTTATATAAATGAAAACAAACCATATTGACATAATTCCAGCTTCAAGCATTTTACATCACAAACCATATTGACATAATCCTGGTTGCAAACATTATACATCACTTATAATCTACCCAATCATGGTCTACCTTCTTTTAAACATCATTCCTCCCCTGTATGTATTGTTCCTTCAATTCCTATTTTCCCATATAATTTGCTCTTACCATTTTTTGAAGATCAAACTTCCAGTTGTTTTATCTTTGTTACTATATTCACTACTTCTAGTACAGTTGATTTAGATTTGGATTTCCATTTTCTAGTAATTGCTTTTTTGGCAGCCACCATAATCAGATTTGGCAAGGTCTTGCTATGTGTAGGCAATTCCAATTTGTATCATAGCTCAGAAAAAATAATTTCATAGGTTGGTACTAGGCTATCACTACGGCCTATACACTATATATTATATATATATTTCCCTAGTCACACCAATTTGCTCACCCTCTATCTCAGACAGAGTAGTCTGCAGGGAATCTTTAAAGTCTGCCAATGCCAACTCATTACATTCCCAGAAAATATGTTCCCAATTACCTTTTTCTTCCCCATCACACCTCTAACATTTGCTGTCTACCTGAGGAAAAATTATTTGGAGTCTTCTTGGGGTATAAAAATATCTATGAAAACATTTCCTAACAAAAATCCTAAATATTCTACATTTTGTTGCATATTTGAGAGACATATATATATCCCCCTAATGTTTCTTTGTGAATTGTTTATCCAGTCTCTTTTCCCAATCCTTTCTAACCTCCTCTGATTGATTCTTACAGTTATCATGCAATATTGTATATGCTGTACTAATGATTCCTTTTTTAACAGCAGCTTCTGTTCTAGATTGTACTAAAAACTCTACCAGTGCTGGTATTTCATTTAGGACCCTCTCCACTTATTTCTCTTTGTCTATACCCTGATATCAATCCTTGATAGGGAAGGCAATCTCTGAGCTGCAGTCCAAAGAAATTCTTGGTGTCTTCCCATTTTATTATATTTCCCTGTCTAGTCATTTGCTCCCAATAACTTGATTCTTTTGCCAGTTTCCTCCAATAAATTACAGCCCCCTCTTGCATATTGTTTGTATTCCTAACTGCACTCATCTTTATTGACAGAATCACCTTTCTCCATTCCCATGTTGGCTTAGTTCTTAGAATACTTTCTGCTACTTTATGAATATATTATTCTGTATAATTACTGTTATTCTCCTTAAATATTAGCAGCAAAACTGTAAGGATACACCACGAGAATAGCTCCTTAAAATCTTCTTTATTCAGATAAAACCAGATGACAGGATGGATAAGCGCTTTCGCATGCAATGCGCATGCTTCATCAGATCAATTAAACTAGATATCCACACTCTTTTTATACATTGTATCTACCAATCGAATCTTGTGCTTGAAGACCATTAATTAAGTAAATTGTTTCATCAATTAACACAAAACTCTCACAGCTGACTTCATCAGAATGAATCTTAGAAACGGCATGTGTTGTTTCAATCTTGTGTACATCACACTGTTTAAAATGAACAGTAATTATATCAAATGCTTATAATTTTTAACTGTTCTAAAACTATGATATTACAATTCTGTTACAGTATTAACATTTCACATCTAACGGACATAAAAAGCACTCCCATTTGCCTTATAAAATATATATAAAATCAGAATAAAAACAGAATAAAAACCTATGCATAATTTCCTTTGTAACTATAACATTCGATTCTTCATAAATCATGTCCTCAAACTTACTCTACACACAACTATCCTTATAACTATAATAAAGGGAGACGACTTCATCTCTTCAGATATTGATGCACTATCTAAAAATATCTAAAAATATTCCGCAACTGTCACTTTAAATTCAAAAAACAGTCAAGGTTGAGTATAACAGAATCTTATTGTATAACCCTCTCTTGCACATTGATATATTTCTGCAAACCGTCAGAACCATCTTGGCTAAAATGAATGTAGGCTCTTAACCTCTGTCTACTTTATTACACCATCTGCTAATTCAATCGCTATCCATGGTACGATCGTACTGTGTATCGCAAGAAAGATGCCATATGCGTACAAAAGAGTGTTTCAAAGTAAACCATATATATATATATGATATATATTGTTCTTATTAAATTTCCATAGCAACATTTGATATTTGTTCTATCATATATCCTAAGTTATCTTATAAACAAATCTATTTTTACATGTTCTGAAGCATCTTACGTGCATGTATCTTCTAAAATAATTTATTTTCTATATATAGATGAAATATGTTCTTGAAAAATGAATTCATAAGAGTATATATCAAAGTATATGATAGTGTGAGCCTACCTTGTTACCAAAGGCTCATCATATATATCCCCTATTATTAATTCCTTAATATCTATAAAAATAAAACATGTGTACTGATATATATATTTATCCGTCAATATACCTGATGTATTCTATGTACAAAATACACAAAGAATGTGCAAAAATGTATCCATGTTGTTTAAAAAACTTTTTAACAAATTACCATCAGTAACTTACATATAATTTATAAAATGTGCATGAAAATATATCATGGTTTACTCAAAGCTAAAACTGATAGCAGGAAAAAGGGAAGAAGGGGGGGAAGGGGTGGTACAAGGGTAAAAATGAACTAGATCTGGCTCTATATTTAATATCTGCATCCAAAATCCCAGACTCTCCTTGTTTTTTGAGTTTCCTCCTATTTCATCATCATCATCCCTTTCTTCTTTGAATTATAGGTTTCTGCTTGTGCTATGTATAGGAGCCTTAACTGTGTAGCTCTGAAATACCTCTTTCAAATTGGGTAATGCCAATCTGATTTGTACTATTGGAAGAATCAGTTTATCCCACTTGACTCTTGCCATCTTCCCCTCCCAGATAAAATCCTTCAGCTCTTTATTAATTGCTATCGACAACTTTTCCTCTGGTTGATAAAAATATGCCTGACCTGTGTAGGGACTTAAAAAAATGTAACCGCTTGTATCTTACTATCCATATCCCTATAACAGAGTTTTCAATTTCTCAGTTTTTGTATTATCTTTTATTTGGTCTCTTCCCACATGTCCTTAGCTGCCACACTGGAATCATTTTAATCCATGCTCCTAAATACTTAATTTCATCATGCCCCCATAAATATGGATATTGCTGAAACAATTAGTGTATGGGTACATAATTTACTACTATTGCCTTTATTTTAGCTTCATTAATTTTGTATCCTGAAAAGATCTGGAACTGTCTCAAAATGTTCCACAACACTGTAATGTCTTTTTCTGGTTTTGTCAGATAGAAAATAATATCACATGCAAATAGAGCCAGCTTTTCTTGACTACCATACCAATTATATCCTTGAATTTCTGAGTTCCTTATATTCTATGCCAATGGTTCTAAATATAATGCAAATAAAGGGGAAAAAGGACAACCCTGCCTGGTTCCTCTGCTCAAACAAAAATTATCAGAGAAGACCCCACCCACTTTAATTTTCACCCCAATCCCACATGTATCTTCCTAATCAACCTTATAATTTTATCAGGGAATGCAAATGCTTCCATTGGCCTGCTCATAAAGTCCCATCTTACTCTGTCAAATGCTTTCTCTGCATCAAGACCCACCAACAACAGTAGTATTTTCTTACATTCGATTTTCCTCCGAATCATCAGTGTTCTGTCAATATTGTCAAATGTTTGCCTCCCCTCCACAAAACCACGCTGATCCATATCTATAAATTTTGGCATCATGTTTGCCATTCTTTTAGCCATTATAGACATGAACAGTTTATAATCATGGTTTAGCATTGAAATGGGCCTGTATGAAGCTGGGTCTGATGGATCTTTACCCTCTTTAGGTATTACAGCTACTATTGCTTTCTTCCAGGATGTCGGTACCTATCCTCCTCTTAAAATACAAACAAAACCTTCTATATCTTTATCAGTTTTTTCCACTCCTAGCTTCCAAACTTCCACAAGAATACCCTCTATTCCTGGAGGCTTTCCTGTTGATTGGTTATACATCACCATTTTTATCTAATCTCCTGCTATCCTGTTGGTAATTGAGACACATATGCCTCTAACCTTGGCATATTTAATTATTCCATAAACATTTCATTTGTGCTTTTTCTTGATTTCCATATTTATTTGCTTTTCAAAGACTTTCATAGAATTTCTGAAATATTTCTAATGCCTCTACAGGATCTCTTATTACCTTCCTTGTTATTGGCTCCCTAAGTTTGGCAACAGTCCTTTCTACTTTCTGTTGCCTGAGTCATTGTGCTAAAAGTTTTTGTGCTCTAGTTATTATCAAGAAGCAGTTGCTTAACAGTAATCTTTCTAAACTAATGCATATTATCAAGTTAATCCCTTATTTTCTGTTTAGCATTCTGCAGCTGTTCCTCTTCATCTTTTGTGAGATTCCCCCTATGCTGCAATACTTTAATATTTGTTAGTGCCTCTAAATAATACTCATTACTTCTTAACCATAATGCCCATTCTTTTATTTTCAACCTATTTTAAACTTCAGTTTAATTTTATCCCACTCCCTAGCTCTTTTTTCAAAAGAAATTTCTATCTTCTCTAATAGCTCTTGAATAATTTACAGTACCCATTTCTTAAATTCCTCTCTTTTCAACAGATAGGTGGGATAATGGCTACACTCTCAATATTATTTTGTAACATTAATAGCCCCACGTGTATAGACAAAATGTCAGTATGGTTTGTGATGTAAAATGCTTCAGACTAGGATTGTGTTGGTGTGGTATATTTTCATTTATATAAATGTATGATCACCTGTGTAGTACGTAATGGTTTAATGAAGATGTTTCTTGTTAAAAAAAGCAAGAATTGAATCATTTATGTAATATTGCTTAGGTTATATGATATATAGCAATATACGTGAAGTATGTTTGTTATGTTAATATAATTTGATTACTTTAATATGAATGTAAATTTGCCTGTGTCACAAGTGATAATTTAATAAAGGTGTTTGAAAAAAAAAAAAGGAAAGGGTACTGAATTGTATTACAAAATGCAGACTGCAAATAGTAATGTTACAGAAGATACATTTGGAAAGAAGTATGCATGTGAATTTGATAAAGAAAGGATTTCAGGAGGGATATTCAGCAGAGTATCATGAACAAAGGAAAATGGGAGTGTTTATACTAATCACTAGGGGAGCTCAAACAGTGACAGAAGAGGGAAAAATATAACAATGGTAGATTTGTGATAGAAAGGGGCTACTGGCAAGGGAGAAGGATTATGCTGACATGTACTTATATTCCACCTAAAACTGCTATTATGAAGCTTAAGAAAAGTTTGAGAGAATAATCAGCTTTCAGCAGGGAATATTTCTTGTAGGTGGGGACTGGAATTTGATTTGCAACAATGAGGATGTACGTGGGGTACCTAGATCGGAAAATATAACAAAACAGGGTAGATTTCTGAAGAAATTTCTGAAAATATTTGGTATAGAAAACGTGAATTCAGTAGTACAAACTCAAAGAGAATTTACATATTATTCCTCAAGGTACAATTACTGGGCTAGACTAGACAGAAACTATAGTTCACAGAAACAGGTGCATTTAATTGAAATCCTTGACACACATCCAATAACTATTTCAGATCATTGTCCAATAACAATTAAGATAAAAATGCAGGGTAATGAATTAAAAATGACACACTAGTGCTTCCCCACCTATCTGTTAAAAATACAGTAATTTAAGGAATTGGTAGTGGGATTTTTTTGAGAGTTATTAGGGAAGATACAAGTTTCTTTAGAAGTTATAGTTAGTGAGTGGGATAAAATGAAAGTAGAGTTTCAAAATACAGTAGAAATAAAATAAAGACAGATATGACTAAGAAGAAACAGGAATTATTTATAGGTGCTGACAAAGGTTAAAGTATTGCCAAATAATGGAAATCTCTCAGAAAAAAGAAGAGATGCAACTGCAGAGTCCTAAAGAGAACATAAGGGAGTTTCTAGATACTAAACATCAAACTGATGTTAAGTAACTGTTTCCTTAACTCTGGAGCACAAAAACTTTCATTACAGTGACTTAGGAAACAGAAAGTAGAAAGGGTTTTGTCAAACTTAGGGAACCTATAGTTTGGGTTGAGAGGGTGGCCTAATGGTTAAGGTGTTTGCCTTATAAACACAAGGTGCAAGCTTTGAGTCTCACAAGGGATAATTGGCTAGGCTTAAAATGGCTCGAACCTTTAAGAAAAATAACCAGAGATCATGTAGAGCTATTAGAGATATTCTTGAAATTCTATAAACATTAGCATAAAGCAAAGAAATGGAAAGTGAAAAAAGAGCACAAATGGAAACATTTATGAAAGACTTACATACACCAAGGTTAGAGGTAGACGAGGCTTAACAATTAACAGTTAAGATAGGAGGAGATGAGATAAAAACAATGACTTACAATCAATCTGCAGAAAACTCTCAAGGAATAGATGTATTCCTGTGGAAATTTGGAAACTAGGAGGGAAGAAAGTGATAAAAATATGGAAGTCTACAAAGATTGCTCTTAAGCAAATTATTTTTGATAATAAACCCAGAGCACAAAAACTTTTAGTATGACTTAGGCAACAGAAAGTAGAAAGGGTTGTTGCCAAACTTAGGAAGCCTATAACAAGAAAAATAACCAGAGATCGTGTAAAGGTGTTAGAAATATTTTAGAAATTTTATGAAAATTTGTATAAAGGATAGAAATGTGGAACTCAAGAAAGAGCACAAATGGAAATATTTATGGAAGACTTAAGTACGCCAAGGTTAGAGGTAGATGAGGCTCAACAATTAATAGTTAAGACAGGAGGAAATGAGATAAAAATGGTGACGTACAATCAATTTGCAAGAAATTCTCCAGGAATAGATGGTATTCCTACGGAAGTTTGGAAGTCAGGAGGAAAGAAAGTTATAAGATCTGGGAAAGATTTGTTTAACAGTATATTAAAAGGAGGGAAAACACCAGCATCCTAGAAGAAAGCTGCAGTGGCAATACCAAAAGACAGTAAAGACCCATCAGAACCAGCTTCATATAGACTCATTTCAATTTTGAACCATGATTATGTCTATAATAGCTAAAAGAATTGCAAAGGCATTACCAAAATTGACAGATATGGATTCATGCGGTTTTGTGGAGGGGAGGCAAACATTTGACAACATTAACAGAACAATGATGATTCAGAGGGAAGTAGTATATAAGAAAATACCACTGTTGTTAGTGGGTCTGGATGCAAAGAAAGCATTCAACAGAGTAAGATGGGATTTTATGAATATAAAAATGGAACCATTTGTATCCTCTGATAGAATAATAAGGTTAATTAGGAGGAAATATGAAGGATCAGAGACAAAATATAAAGTGGGAGGGTTTGTAACTGACAGATTGAGTCTGAATAGATGAGCCAGGCAGAGGTGTCCTCTTTCCCCTTTGTTATTTGCATTATATTTAGAGCCATTGGGAAAGAAAATAAGGAACTAATAAATGAAAGGATATAATTGGTATGGTAATAAAGAAAAGTTGACTGTATTTGTAGATGATATTATTTTGTACCTGATAAAACCAGAAAAGGAATTTCAATGTTCTGGGACATCTTGAGACAGTTTCAAGTCTTTTCAGGATATAAAATTAATGAAGATAAAGAAAGGCTATAGCTGTAAACAAGGTGCCCACACATGAGTTGGTCCAGCAATACCCATAATTATGGGGATATGACACAATGAAGGATAGATTAAAAAGGATTCTGATAGGGCAACTAAGGACATGTGGGAAGAGACTAAACAAAATACAATACAAAAACAGAATCTGGATATGGATAGGAATATTCAAGCAATTAAAATGTTTTTTCCCTTTAGTTTTATATACAACTCAGGCATATTTTTATCAACCAAAGGAAAAGTTTTGAATTTATCTGGGAGGGGAAGATGGCAATGATTAAGTGGGATAAATTTATCACTTCAACAAAACAAGGTGGTTTAGGATTACTTGATTTGAAAGAATGTCTTAAGAGCTACAGAGTTAAAGCTCAAATACATAATACAAGCAGAAAGCTATAATTCAAAGTGGAAAAGGATGATGATGAAACAGATGGGAAATTTAAGAAATAAGGACAGAGTGGGATTATGGATGCAGATCCTTAAGGAGAATAAGAACAGCCATACAGAATATCAGACGGCACAAGATGAAATTGACGAGATTGTGTCACATGGAGATGCTATAGAACCTTCTAAAGAATGCCCACAGGAACTGGAAAACAAGGGATGTGCCCTCAATTTGGAAGAAAATGAGCTAAGAGAAGAATTGCTTGATTTAATAGACATGGACAGATATATCAAGATCAATGAAAGAAATAGACTGCAGAAGGTTAATACAACCCAAAAAGTCAGAAGTCTGATAAATCAAATGAACACAGTAATTAGGACTGTTCATAGAGATCCATGCGATATAACAGAAGTAAAGAGAATATATTACTGTGCTGCTAAATTAATAACTGATAAAGTTCTACCACAAGAACACAGAGTAGTGAGGGAAAGAAAGGGGACAAATCAAATACCATCATGTAAATATTGAATAGAGAACACTATAAAGCAGTTAAGACAAAAAGTGTTACTGTTAGAAGACTATAGAAGACATAACAGATCAACAAAAATAGTAAGAAAGATAGATGTGATAAAAGCAATGAGCAATATTAGAACAAACCAGGATCTATCATGTACTATCGCAAATAACAAACTAAACATTTCAGCACAGGCAGAAAAACTTAGAAGATATGAACATAAATATAAAGGAAAAGTGCAAAATAAGCAATTTATTGAGGACCCAAAAAGGTTTTATAGAGAACTGGGAAATAAGATAAAAGGAATTGAAAGACTGCAAAAAAGAAAAGAATAGATACATTTTGGAGAAGTATTTATAAAGATCCTGTGGAACATAACAAAGATGCTAAATGGATAGAAGAAGTAAAAGAAAGAATAAGATGTCTAAAGGTACTGTATAAGACATGGGATGAAGTAACAAATAGAGAGATTGAAACCAAGTTAAGAAAAGCCTCTAATTGGAAAACCTCAGGCCTAGATGCAGTACCTAACTTCTAGTTAAAAGTATTAATGTCTTTGCATGGAGATTTAGCCATGAGTAAGAACTATTTATATGCACACCCAGGACAGACACCAACCTGGCTAACAACAGGAAAAACAATGCCCTACTTAAGAGTGAACCTGCAAGCTACCCTAAAAATTATAGACCAATAACTTGCCTTCCAATGACATATAAACTATACACAGGAATGGATGCCGACAGAGTTTATAGTCATTTAGAAGAAAATTCAATTATGACAGTAGAACAAAAGGGCAATAAAAGAAAGTCATACGGAACAAAGGATCATTTGTTGTTAAATAAAATCATAGTGGAGAACTGTAAAAAGGGAAGAATCTAAGTATGGCATGAATTGACTACAAAAAAGATTGACAGCATCCCTCATTCATGGATAAAAGAGTGCTTAAAAATGTATAAGATACACCCCACACTGATCAATTACATTAGAGTGACCATGAAACTGTTGCAGACCACTTTGCAATTAAGCCATGATAAAGGACAAATTGTTATCCCAGGGATAAAAATCCAAGGGGGGATATTCCAGGGTGACTCTCTGTCACCATTACTATTCTGCCTTGCCCTTAATCCACTAAGCTGTTTACTCAACAGCATAGGCCATGGCTATAATCTGGCTCCTAGAAAACAACAAATTGTAAAGACTTCTCATCTTCTCTTTGTTGATGATTTAAAACTGCATAGCTCATCAGATGAGGAACTGAAAGCACAACTGCAAGTTGTCAAAACTTTTTCAGATGATATAAGAATGTCATTTGGTCTTGATAAATGTGCAAAAGCAACTTTTAAAGCAGAAAAACTGCAATGCCGGGAAACATCTGTTTGGGGCAAGAATGTAATATAAAAGAACTTGAGCAAGAAGGAGTGCACAAATACTTGGGAACTGATGAAGGATCAACAATAAAACATGAACAAATGTGAATAAAACTTAGTAAGGAATACTTTAGAAGACTTAAATTAATTCTGAAAACAGTGTTGACATCTAAAAACAAAACCCAAGCTATAAACCAATTTGCTCTTCCTGTCCTAATTTACAGTTTTGGAGTGATTGACTGGCCCCAAAACATGTTGGATAGATTAGATAGGAAAACAAGAAGGACGTTTCATGCTCACCAAATGATTTATAAAAATCAGTGCATACCAAGATTATATATTCTGCATTCTGAAGGAGGGATGGGCCTCCTTGAAATTGATTATATGTATAGATCTGCAATTGTGGGACTCCACACATATTTGCTGACCTCGCAAGTCCCAAGCATAGTGAAAGTTTTGAAACATGAGGAGAATAAATCTAATATGACTTCTCTGCTTACTCTAAAATAAGCTTACTGGCATCAAGGAGGAATGGAAATCAAACCAGAAGTAGATAAAAAATCAGGTACCAACTGAATGTGCCAAAAAACAAAAGAAAGAATTTAAGGTGAAGGTTCAGATGAGAAGGCAAGAAATGTGGAAAAAGCATAAATATACTTGCAAGTATAGAAAACTTCTGGAAGAACCTCATGTTGATCAGGAACGAACACAGGAATGGTTAAGGAGAGGCAAATTCAAACCAAGAGATGAAAGGTTAATATTTATTTATTTATTTTATTTTACATTTGTTGACCGGGATGGTCCGACTGGATACATGTCCATTTTCAGCGGAGGCCCGGGGAGAAAAGCTCCACAGAGGAAAAAGTTACACTTTCAATTATATACAGATAAGTACACTACCTAATGCAAATACATAAAATTCGAGGTTCACATAAACAGAATTAGAGATACACATAAATACATCACAATTGTTTTAGATACATTGTAGTTGATATTCTAGGTTGATATCCCATTGCTTATAGAGTCAAGTCAGGCAATGGGGAGCTTGACTTCATAAGTACCCGTGATGGTGGAATTTAGGGGGTGTGAGCTTACAAATTGTTTGGACTAAGGGGACGAAAAAAAACCTAGTCAAACAGGTGGAGAATACTACTAGTTGGGTGTCAGAGAGAACTAGTCTGGGTTGTTACATGGGCACAGCCAATGTTCTTTAAAAAATTGTTTAAGATTGTTTTTGAATAGATATTGGGATGTAGTAAGTCTTAATTTATTGGGGAGGGAATTCCAGACTTTACCTATAGAGTTAGCAAAGAGGGCTTCTCCGGCAGAGTTGTTGGATTTGATGGTTTGGACCAGGACTATGTGAGGAGCGAAGACAGCTAAGATTAGAGTATGGAGTAAGAAGATTTTGCAAGGAGGGGGTTTTATCTGGTTGCTTAATAATTTTAAACGCTTTTGTGAGTTGGTTTAGTTTGAGAAGATTAGATAATTCTAGCCAGTCAAGTTTCCTTAGGTTAATGCAGTGATGAGTTCTGTAAGGACCACCTACTACAAATCTGGCGATGTGATTATAGGCAGCAGAGAGTTTATTGATCTCGCTTTTGTTAAGGAATGAAAGCACAGGAGAGGCATACAGTAATGTGGAAAGTAGATGCGTACGGGAGATGGTTAGCTTGGCAGTAGGGGTTAGAAAGTTTTAATTCTATACAAGGAACCAAGTTTCTTATTTACAGTCTTTATGGTTTGACTGATATGCATATCAAATCTAAGCCTACTATCAATAGTGACTCCTAATAGTTTAGTGTTGGTAACAGGCTCAATCATGATACCATTATTAGATTGCACGAAGAATGGACAATTATTGGAATGGGCTGTGGGTTGGACTGATGGACTAACTGAGGTGGGAAGAAATACTAGTAACTTGGTTTTTTTTGGATTTAGAATGAGTTTCCGTTCTGAGAGCCACTTTTCAACTATGGTAAAACAGTTTTGGGTTGTTACTTGTAGGTCAGGGAGGGAGATATCCGAGCAAATCAATGTGGAATCATCTGCATACTGGATGCAGGTGGCCTTAGGGATGACTGAGTAAAGGTCGTTTATGAATACAGAGAAGAGAAGAGGACCAAGTATGGAGCCTTGGGGGACCCTATGGTATTTGGCAATAGTTGAGAGATCTTATTTTCCCATCGAACTGCCTGTTGTCTTCCAGAGAGGTAAGCTTTGAACCAGTTAAGAGCCGGGTAATCAAGGTACAAGGATTCAAGAGTGTGAAGTAGTAGTTGGTGGTTGACCATGTCAAAGGCTTTTGACAAGTCAAGAAAGAGGGCTGAGGAAATTTTTTTGTTATTACGGTTTTTATTGATTGAGTCAGTAAATGAGAGTAAGGCGGTGGTCGTACTATGGTGGGGTCTGAAACCATGCTGAGATTTGGACAGTAGATTATTTAGGGTGAGATGGCTAAGGAGTTGTTTATGAACACATCTTTCCAAGATTTTGGCTATTGGCGACAGTATTGCTATAGGTCTATAGTTTGATGGGTCAGTAGAGGTGCCACCCTTATGAAGTGGGATGACATGGGCTACTTTCCAAATGGAGGGGATAGTGGCCTCTGTTATAGTTCGGTTAATTAGAATTGAGATGGGATATGCTATGACATCTGCTGCTATTTGTAGGTATTCAGCTGGGAGTCGGTCGGCCGACAGGGTGGTTGGTTTAAGTTTCTTCAGTAGTGATCTAATATAGGAGGTGGGAGCTGGCTGGATAGTAAAGAGGGTTAGAGATTCATCATTAACCTTGGTCGGAGGGGAGGAAGGATGGGGAAGTTGATTAGCCAGGGCCTGAATGGTCTCAGTGAAAAAGGAGTTAAAAGTATTAGCGACCTCTACTGGGTTTTTTCCAATAAGTGTTTCTGGGGTGGGAGTAGTTGCTTTCCCTTGGTGGCCCAAGATAGTGGGCTGTGTACACGCTAGTTTATATAGTCCTTTGAACATGTGGGAGAAACAGACAAATGTAGATTTTGTAAAACCAAATTGGAAACAGTTGCATACATCATTGCTGAAAAGGCATAATAATGTGGCGAGACTGTTGCAATGAGGATTGTGCAAACATTATGATACTGAAGTGACTGAAAAACACTGGAAATATGAGCCACAAACCATCATAGAAAATGAAGAAGTCTACATCATATGGGATTATCCATTACCAACAGTTCAAAAGACAGATGCTAGAAAACCAAATATAGTGGTACAAGAAAAGAAGACAAGACTAGCAGTGATCGCGGATATTGCCACACCCAGTGGCTACAGCGTCTTGCGTACAGAGACACAAAGTCACAAAATATCAGGATCTGCAGGCAGAAATGACAGCAATGTGGAAGAAAGATACCCAGACAGTTCCAATAGTAGTAAGTGCAATGGGTCTTATAAAAAATAATTTACAATCGTACTTAGATATGTGACCAATACATGTAAATCCATATGAACTGCAGAAGAAGTCATTACTGGGCACATTGCGGGTGCTTCAAAGAGCACTATTGCCTGACATCAAAGATTGAAAAAAAAAAAAAGAAGTTATGTCTTACCATAACGTTCCATCTGAGTTGTTGATCTTTTTCCAGTCATCACTGATGGGTTTGGTTCTGAGCCCTCGGAACTGAGTCAGCCTAATACCAAGCTCACGTAGACCAAAACCTCTTGAGCTAAGCAGCTACCCACAATGCCCTTCTCCCAGTTACCTCAGATCAAGTTTGCATGCAATATATAGAAGAAACAGAAAGACAGAGGCCATCTCTGTGCAGAAACTTTGAAACACCACAAGGACCCAGAAGATCCACCAGGAGCCTTTGGTGGGGGACGGTGGGAGGGTGTGATGACTGGAAGAATATCAACAACTCAGATGGAATGTTATGGTAAGACATAACTTCTTTATCTGAAGCTGTTAATCTTCTTTCTATTTATCACTGGTGGGACAGAATCCTAAGCTACTTGGAAAACCTGGGTGGCCCTTATGGAAGAACATTCCTGAGAACCATTGAGCCGAAGGCTGCTCCTCCCCTGGAGATCAGATCCAATTTGTAATGCTTGATGAAGGTATGGGGTTTAGCCCAAATTGCTGCTGCAGAAATGTCATCCATGGAAGCCCTGGAATGGAAGGCAACCGAAGTAGCGATGGCCCTAGCTGAATGAGCTTTGATTTGATCAGGTTTGGATACATTCGTAAGGGAATATGCAAAGGTAATGCAATCTCTGAGCCATTTTGATAAAGTAACTTTTGATACAGTACATCCCAGTCTAGGATCAGAAAAGGAAATGAAAAGTTGGTCCAACTTGTGAAAGGACTTAGTCCTGTCTAGATAGAAACGTAGTTGTCTATGTACATCCAATGAATGAAGGCAATATTCCCCTTTGTTTGAGTAGTTTGGGAAAAATACAGGGAGCTCAATGGACTGGTTAATAGAGAAGTTAGAAACCACTTTGGGGAGAAAAGATGGGTTAGTACGAAGGGATACTATGTCCTTATGGAAGATTAGATACGGGCTCTTGATGCATAAGGCTTGTAACTCAGATATCCATCTGGCTGATGTGACAGCCACCAAAAACAAAGACTTCCATGACAGGAATTTTAGATCACATGACATGGCAGGCTCAAAGGGAGGTCGAGAGAGACACTGGAGAACCTGGGAGAGATTCTGTGTCTCTACAGGCTGCCTGATAGCAGGTCTACTATGAAAAACTCCCTTGAGAAGGCTCTTGAAGAGTCGGGTGGAGATAAGAGGGACTCCATCTGAACCATTATGGAAATTGGAAATAGCTGCTAAATTGACTGGAATAGTACAGGCTGATGCCCCATTGTTAAACAACTCAGAGAGATAGTGAAGAATGGTGGCTGTAGGAGTTGAAAAGGGGTCTAGCATCTGATCATTCGACCAGATAGCGAATCTTTCCCACTAATCTCTGTAGAGTTTTCTGGTGGATGATTAGTGGGAGGCCAGAATAATATTCTGGACAGAAAAGGAGAGAGTTTCCTGCCTGGCGACTAACTGAAGTGAAGAAACCAAGCTGTCAGCTTGAGGGTGGATAGATTTGAGGGAGTCAGCCCTTGTGGGTGAAATATTAGGTCCTGACGAGTGTCCAGGATCCAAGGAGGTTGTAACAGGTGTGGTCGGAGGAAGGGAAACCACACTTGACAAGGCCAGAAAGGGGCAATAAGGATCACCTTGCTTCTCAACTGAATAGCTTTCCTTAGAAATAAGGGAATCAGAGGTAATCGGAGGATAAGCATAGAGGAGACCCGTGGGCCAATCGTGAGTCAAAGCATCTCTTGGTGACTCCCCGTGTGGGGGAAAGAGGGCAAAATAGCGGTTTCATTTTTTTGTTTGAGGGGGAGGCGAAAAGATCGCAAGAAGGCTGGCCCCAATGGCTGAAGATTTCTGTCACCACGATCAGGTTGAGAGACCACTCATGAGGACGGAGGATGCATCTGCTTAGTCTGCCCACAATCATGTTGGAGCTCCCCAGAATATACGTTGTGATTAAAAAGCGGTTGGAAGCTATCGCCCAATGCCAAATTCTCATTGCCTCGTGACACAGGGGGTAGGATTTGGTCCCTCCCTGTTTGTTTATGTACCAGATGACCGACATATTGTCTGACTGGATAGCAATTGTTCCTGATGGAAGGAGTGGATGAAGTGCCTGCAATGCTAACAGCACCGCTCTTAACTCCAGGACACTGATATGCAAGTTGACCTCTAGGTTGAACCACATGCCTTGGACAGTGTTTCCCTGGAAGTGCCCCCCCCCCACCCTATCAGGGAAGCATCTATGGTCACTGTAGCATTGGGTTGGGGAGTCTGGAAGGAGAGGACATGAGATATTTTCTTCTGTTCTCATCCACCAGAGGAGATCTTGCTTGCAGGAGTTGGTGATGCAGATCTGTGTGTTCAGGGGGTGGAGATTGGATATCCACTGGGACAAAAGGAGCCATTGTAGTATTCTCATATGCAATCTTGCTAGGGGGACAATTGCAATGGCTGCTGCCATAGACCACAGAGCCTGAAGAACTTCCCTTGCAGACACCTTCCTTCGACAGAGTATCACTTGTACTTGTAACCGTAATCTCAGAAGTCTGTGAGGAGGAAGAGAAACTTGGCTGGTTTGAGTGTTGAATATCGCACCTATAAATTCCAATTGTTGTGTGGGATGAAGGTTGGATTTTTCCCAGTGAATTGTGATGCCTAGGAACTCTGCCAGTGCAAGGGTGTAGCGGAGGGCCCTAACCAGTAGGCGCTTGGTGGGGGGCGGACAGGAGCCAATCGTCTAGATACAGAAACACCTGGAATACCTGAAGTCTCAGATGAGCTGTCATTTCGTGAACACTCTGGGGACCATCAAGAGAACGAATGGCAGGGCTCTGAATTGGTAATTATTGGCTCCCAGCCAAAAGTGAAGGAGACTCCTGGAGCATTTGTCCATTTTGATGTGGTAATACGCATCCTGGAGGTCTGTCGAGCACATCCACACACCCTCCCGAAGAAATGGGAGAATGGATTGAATCGTGACCATGCACAACTTGGTCTGAACTACTGATTTGTTTAGCTGGTTGAGATCCAAAATGGGCCTCCAGTCCTCAGTCTTTTTTGGCACCAAAAAGAATCTTGAGTAAAAACCGGATCCACACTGGTCGGGGGGACTTGTTGGATGACTCATTTTTGACACAGCTTTCTTATTTCCAAAGCTGCCTCTTCCCTTTGACTGGGTTGAACATCGGGAAAGGATTTCAAAGGTCTTGAGTAAGAGATTAGGGGAATTTAATAACCTCTGGAAATTAATCTCTGCACACACTGATCATTTGAAATAGAGCACCAGGCAGCTTGGTGCAGAGAGAAATGAGCCCCGACTGCTTCCAGAGGAAAGCAATCGGGCAGCGCTTCAGGAGCACTGATAAGGTTGTCCAGAGAAAGAATCCCTAGAGCAATGATTTTGGGGACCCTCTCTGCCCTGAAAGGGGCGCCTTCCATTATTGGAACCCCCTCTGCCTCTGGGGGAGTCCTCGCCATGTGCACTATGGAAAGGGCCTTGAGATTTTTTTGTGCCACATTTTTCCACTCCTCTGGTTCCTGAAGAAAGTGTGCTGAGGCTTGGAAAAACATAGGCCAACTGGAGACAAGGTTTTTCCATCCTGCTCACACCCGCCTAATGTGTCCTTCACTTCAGAACTGAACAAAGTGGACGGTTCGAATAAGGCATTTAAAAAGGAAGACTTGAATGAGTCTGCAAGGTCACAAATGCGCATCCAGGCAAAGGGCATCACATAACTACACCTGCACCCGCAGCTCTAGCCACCCCTTCGGTTGCATGGGACAGCAACCTCATGGATGAGTTGGAAATCGACTCTAGGATAGCAAGTTGGGAAGCAACTTTATCACGTGCCTCATCTGAAACTTGACCCATGTCCCAGAGAGTTCAGATAAGAGATCTCTTTGCAGCCTCGTAAAATGTGCCAAGTAATTCAGAGACCTAACAGCAAAGGTCGCTGAAGTAAAAACTCACTTCCCTAATCTGTCTACTGCTCGAGACTCTCTGTTGGGTGGGTGGACAGCAGGACTTTCCTCCACAAGGTCCTTTTTCATGGAAACCGCCACCACCATAGCGGCTACTGGTAAGCCTCTCAACCAATGGGGCTGTTCCTCTGGAGGGGAAAGTATCTTGTCTGGCCTCTGGGGAATGGCCTCAACAGTATCAGGGTTTTTCCATGCCCACTGCATGATGAGCTTGACGAGGTCAATGGCAAGGGGGAGGGTCACCCAAGAAGTAGAGGGCCGACAGCAGAAGGTCTACAGGAATAGGGATTCCTCCGAAGAAGGGTTGGAGGGCTTCCAGTTGCCCCTCTGCCTCAAAATTTCCAGGATGTCTCCAAAGGAGACATCATCAGGGGGTGACCATGGGGACCCCTCTCCATCATTGTAATCCATATCTTCCATGAGGGACTCCTCCAGGGAGTCCATGTGTTTCCTCTTACACATCTGTTTTCGAGGAGGATCTTCAGGGGGAGCATCTGAAGAGGACTCAGAAAGGAGGTTACCTTCTACAAGGGTTTCCTGAGGCTTGCACTAACAGTGTCCTGGGGAGGTGGCCTGTGATAGCTGCAGCTCAGAAGGAGCGGGGGGAAGGTCTGACGTAGGAGGAGTGCTTTCCAAAGCAAGCACCCTCTCCATCACCTGGAAGGCAGGCCCGCCTGAAGAGGAATGGGAGCCCGGAACTTAGGAAGACAATCTCGGAACCGGGGTGACACCCCGCTCCTGGGGATGGAGCCAAAAGCAAAACTGGGGCAGGACTCACCCCCGGAGATGGAGCCAATGAAACAACTGGAACTGTTCCCAGAACTGAGGGTTCCATCCCCCCAAGCATGAGATTGAGAAAGAGATGGTTTCGAAGGAACCAAAACCCAAAGGGGCCTTAGAGCATCAGAGAAGGTCACTGTCAGTGCCGGGGAGAGGATTCCTCCCACAGACGTTGGAGCTATGGGCCTTGGTACCGAAGGGTCCAAGGGAGGAGAATAAGTGGGAGTCACAGGGGCAATGGACCCGAAGCCCGGAGTGGGGTGCATTCGAAGAAAATTGGTAATCCCCCTGGCTGTCAGCAGCTGATCAAACAGGCATACCACATCAAATTCAGATAGGCTCCTGGTGGACCTTACCAACACTCCTGAGGGGGAGTCAGGTCAGTCCAAAAAGGGGCTAAAGACTTGTCCAGCAAAAGGATCCAAGGACGGGGAATACCATGTCCGAGGTGAAGTAAAAGTCGGCACCGAGGATTCCAGTTTCGAGACAGGCAAAAAGGGAACTATCGGTGCCGAAAAAGGGCTCTGAGCTGAATTGATAGCTGGGGTGGAGGCCATTATTGGCTCCGATGGAGTTGTCAGTACCGATCATGGAACGGAGATTAGGGACGACGGTGCCGAGCTAATGGCAGGCAATAAGGTAGGGTCTGAAACCACAGTCAAAACCATAGTAGTAGTCGGTGCCGAGGGCGGCGCAGATGTGCAAGTCATCACAATATCAAAAGACACCAGTGGAGCAGAGCTCGGAGCTGAGGTTATCGGAACAGAGGAGGCAATCTTGTGCCCCGTGGAAGTTTTAAGGGCCTTGTGCTTATGAGGCTTGCCCTTCTCACCAGCCAGTAAAGAAGGGTCCGAATGAGGATGTTTTTTGTACATAGATGGAGGGATTGAGAGCTCCTACGCAGAAATAGCCTCTGAAAATGGAGAAGGAAGCAAGCCTTTCAGAATACGTTTATTCTTTCTTTCATTCAGCGTCCGCTGACTGAAACTAACACAAATTTGACAGGGAGGTTTCACAGATAGGTGTGGAACCCCCAGACAATAAACACATTCCTCATGTAGATCGCTGATGGGGAGTTTACCATTGCAGGAAGAGCAATGCTTAAACCCCGAAGTCCCTTTCTTTTCAGAAATACCAAAAAAGTGAGTAATTAATCCAAAAAAGAGGTGCTGAAGGAGGAAAGAAAAGAGAAGAAAATACCAACAATGGTATTAAGAATACCACAAGGGTAAGGAAGGCGTTTACCAACAATGGTAAAAAAGAGAATACCCATGGGTAGAGCTAGTTAAGAAAACAAGAAATATAGGAGTTTTGAGAGAAAAACTTACAAAATACTGCAAAAATTGAAAAATACATTACTTAGCTGGAGAGCTCAGTGAAACGCTGCTATATGGCTGCATGACAAATGAGATCTGAGGTAACTGGGAGAAGGGCATTGTGGGTAGCAGCTTAGCTCGAGAGTTTTTGGTGTACGTGAGCTTGGTATTAGGCTGACTCAGTTCCGAGGGTTCAGAACCGAACCCAACAGTGATGAATAGGAAGAAGATTAACAACTTCAGATCACAAATTTGACAGGGAGGTTTCACAGATAGGTGTGGGACCTCCAGACAATAAACATATTCCTCATGTAGATCACCGTTGGGGAGTTTACCATTGCAGGAAGAGCAATGCTTAAACCCTGAAGTCCCTTTCTTTTCAGAAATACCAAAAAAAGCGAGTAACTAATCCAAAAAAGAGGTATTGAAGGAGGAAAGAAAAGAGAAGAAAAAAACAACAATGGTATTAAGAATACCACAAGGGTAAGGAAGGGCATTTGCAAACAATGGTAAAAAAGAGAATACCCGTGGGTAGAGCTCGTTAAGAAAACAAGAAATATAGAAGTTTTGAGAGAAAAACTTACAAAATACTGCAAAAATTGAAAAATACAATACTTAGCTGGAGAGCTCGGTGAAACGCTGCTATATAGCCGTGCGGCAAACGAGATCAGAGGTAACTGGGAGAAGGGCATTGTGGGTAGCAGCTTAGCTTGAGAGTTTTTGGTGTACGTGAGCTTGGTATTAGGCCAACTCGGTTCCGAGTGCTTGGAACCGAACCCATCAATGATGAATAGGAAGAAGATTAACAACTTCAGATTACTAACTTCATGAACTTTAATCATACTTTGACTTAGGAATGGGGTCCATTCCCATCATGGTATTAGAAACCCAAAAGACTTGGAGAAATTAAAAGAGCAAAACAATATCTCCGAATGGAGAGATGAAAAGTCAGCAAGCAAATGAGAGTAGTAGTGCTGAAATTGAATTCATCCTTGAGTATTGGTGAGTACCTTCATGAAGTGGTCCCTGTTTTCACAAAATCTCACCAAGGCAACACTGATATATAGACTGTATTTATATAGCATATGTCAAGAACAGAAGTAGCTCAAAACTAAAAAAGATAGCTGGTGCACAAGACCCAGGATAAAAAAGTTCCCAGTCCTGGTAGGTGCACTGGTGCAAGGACTGGAAAAGATGACAGTGTAGAATCCTCAAAATATGGAAACATTACTACAATGGGGTCAGCTCAGGCCCAGGGGTAGGATGGCTCCCTATTGTAGAAAGAAGTATCAGCCCACAAAAGTCACAAAATGTGACAGGCCAAAGAAAAGCCATAAAGTTGAAAAGTGGACTATTGAGGATAAGAAAGAAATTATGTACTGTTACTATTATGCAAAAAGCCCAGAATTTCCAAACACAAGATATACAAAAAGATTAATAGAGAAATTAGAGGAAAGAAAAATACTTCCGCATGAAAAACTGTCAGAAGCTTCAAATGAAAATTTCTGTTCATTAATATAACAGATATGTGAAAAACAGTATATAGATCAAGAAACCTTGATCTGTTTGGAAAAAGAAGCATCTGAGGAAGTGCAAAAATATAAACAACAAAACCTAGAGATATTTGAAAAGTATAAAAAAAATATGGACATGGGAAAGAAAGAGAGATTTGATGTGGTGCAATATTTATTGCAAAGGAGAAAGCCAAATTAATCAATGTAAAGAAGGCAGCCCCAAAGATATTTAAAGAGAAATACAAGCAAACGCATCTGGATATGAAAATTTTCACAATAAAAAAATAATATCATAAAACTGGAAAGTAGAAAAAAAGATAAGTAATGTAGAAGTTAAAAAAATAGAAGCTGAAGTTATGGAGTGCCTGTGAAGTGAAGGATTTGGTTTAGAAGGTCTAACGCAGGTTACATCAAAGCAGGATGGAGTGAGTCCCCAAAGTAGGGAGAAACAGGAAGATCAGGAAACATCTGAAGAAGAAATATGGATATGGGAAAGAAAAAGAGATTTAATATGATGTAATATTTATGCAAAAGAGAAAGCAAAACTAACCAATACAAAAACAGCGTCACCAAAGATATTTGAAGAGAAATACAGACAAAGGAATCCAGACATGGGAAACTTTACAATACAAAAAATAAGACAAAGAGGAAAAGCAGAAAGGTAGATTAGTAATGGAGAAGTTAAAGAAATAGAAACTGAGGTTATGGAATACCTGCAAAGTGAAGGATTTAGTGTAGAAAATCTAATTCAGAAAGCACCACAACAGGAAAGAGTAATGGATATCCAAATTAAGAGGAAACCAGTGGAACAGGAAGCTATTGGTCAGACGCCATATGAAGATAATTTGAAGCCTTCCACAGGAAACCAGTATAGATGTTCACTTGAAGCTAGACAGCAAGGGAAGGACCGGAAACTGTGGAAACTCTGATGCAGTCAATGTTCAGGAGTAATAGTCCAGTGAGTTCCCATATGATAAAGCAACGGATAGCAAAGGATGAAATTGAAGAGAATGTGCCACAGGAAGATGCTATAGAATCTTCTATACATTGCCCATAGGAACTGGAAAACAGGGGATGTGCCCTCAGTTTGAAAGAAAATGAGCTAAGAGAAGAGTTGTTGATTTAATAGACATAGACAGATATATTAAGATCAATGAAAGAAATAGACTGCAGAAGGTTAATAAAACCCCAAAGGTCAGAAGTTTGATAAAACAAATTAACACAGTAATTAGGAATGTTCATAGAGATCCATCCAGTGTGTAACAGAAGCAAACAGGATATATTACTATACAGCTAAATTAATAACTGATAAAGTTCTACCATAAGAACACATGGTAGTGAAGGAAAGGAAGCGGAGAAATTGAATACCATCATGGAAATATCAAATAGAGAAAACTATAAAGCAGTTAAGACAAGAAGTGTCACTATTAGAAGACTATAGAAAAGGGAACACATCAACAAAAATACTATCAAAGATAGATGTGATAAAAGTAATGCGCAGTACTAGAACAGACCAGGATCTATCATGCACTATCGCAAATAAACACTAAAAATTTCAGCACAGGCAGCAAAACTTAGAAGATACAAAGATAAATATAAAGAAAAAGTACGAAATAAGCAATTTATTGATGACCCAAAAAAGTTTTATAGAGAACTGGGAAATAAGGTAAAAGGAATTGAAAGACCACCAAAAAAGAAGAAATAGATACATTTTGGAGAAGTATCTGTGAAGATCCTGTGGAACATAACAAAGATATTAAATGGACAGAAGACGTTAAAGGAAGAATAAGAGGTATAAAGGTACAGGATATGAAATGGGATGAAGTAACAGCCAGAGAGATTGAAAGAAAGCCAAGAAAAGCCTCTACTTGGAAAATCCCAGGCCCAGATGTAGTACCTAACCTTTGGCTGAAAGTATTAACATCTTTGCACAAAGATTTAGCCATGAGTAGGAACTATTTATATGCACACCCCGAACAGACACCAACCTGAGTAACAACAGGAAAAGCAATGCTCCTACTTAAGAGTGAACTTGCAAGCTATCCTAAAAATTATAGACCAATAACTTGCCTTCCGACGACGTAGAAACTATACCCGGGAATTGACTTTGACAGACTTTATAGTCATTTAGAAGAAAACGCAATTATGGCAGCAGAACAAAAGGGCAATAAAAGAAAGTCATATGGAACAAAGGATCATTTGTTGTTAAATAAAGTCATAATGGAGACCTGTAAAAAGAGGAAGAATCTAAGTATGGCATGGACTGACTACAAAAAAGCATTTGATAGTATACCTCATTTGTGGATAAAAGAGTGCTTAAAAATGTATAAGATACACCCCACACTGGTCGATTACATTACAGTGACCATGAAACCGTGGCAGACCACTTTGCAATTAAGCCATGATAAAGGTCAATTTGTTATCCCAGGGATAAAAATTCAAAGGGGGATATTCCAGGGTAACTCTCTGTTACAATTACTATTCTGCCCTGCCCTTAATCCACTAAGCTGTTTACTCAACAGCTTAGGCCATAGCTATAATCTGGCTCCAAGAAAAGAACAAAGTGTAAAGACTTCTCACCTTCCCTTTGTCGATAATTTAAAACTGTATAGCTCATCAGATGAGGAAATGAAAGCACAACTGCAAGTTATCAAAACTTCAGATGATATAAGAATGTAATTTGGTCTTGATAAATGTGCAAAATTCTCAATTACATTTCAACAATACACCTCAACAACATACATCTGAATCTCAACTACATTTGTAACTATGTTTAGTATATGTCACCATAATTTAAAATTGTACTATGTTCTACAGCTGTTTTACATCTATGTTTTATTCTTGTCTTATGTCTTCAGATGGACTAAAGTCTATATTTTAAATGCTATGTTTTTTAACTGTATAATGTAAGTAATATTTAATGTAGAGCTTTTCTCCCCAGGTCTCTGCTGAAAATAGACCTGTGCCCAGTCGGACTCTCCCGGTCAACAAATGTAAATAAATCAATTAATAAATGTAAATAAATAAATAAATAAAATAAAAGCAACCTTTAAAGCAGGAAAACTGCAACGCCAGGAAAACATCAGTTTGGACAAGAATGTGATATAAAAGAACTTGAGCAAGAAGGAGTGCATAAATACTTGGAGCTGATGAAGGATCAACAATAAAACATGAACAAATGTGAATAAAACTTAGTACGGAATACTTTAGAAGATTTAAATTAATTCTAAAAACAGTGTTGACATCTAGGAACAAAATCTAAGCTATAAACCAATTTGCTCTTCCTGCCCTAACTTACAGTTTTGGAGTGATTGACTGGCCCCAAAACATGTTGGAGAGATTAGACAGGAAAAGAAAAAGGATGCTTTATGCTCACCAAATGATTTATAAAAATCAATGCATACCAAGATTATATATTCTGCGTTCCGAAGGAGGGATGGGCCTCCTTGAATTTGATTATATGTATATATCTGCAATCGTGGGACTCCATACATATCTGCTGACCTCACAAGACCCAAACATAGTGAAAGTTTTGAAACATGAGGAGAATAAATCTAATATGACTTCTCTGCTTAATTTAGCAGAAGCTTATCGGCGTCAAGCAAGGATGGAAATCAAACCAGAAGTAGATAAAAATCAGGCAGCAACTGAATGTGCCAAAAAACAAAAGAAAGAATTTAAGGTGAGGGATCAGATGAGAAGGCAAGAAATGTGAAAAAAGCATAAATATAGTTGCAAATATAGAAAACTTCTGGAAGAACCTCATGTTAATCAGGAATGAACACAGAAATGGTTAAATAGACGAAAATTCAAACCAAGAGATGAAAGGCTAATATTGGCAGCCCAAGTTAGTGAGCTGCGTACATCTTAGGTTTACAAAGTCCATTGAGCATGTGGGAGAAACAGACAAATGTAGGTTTTGTAAAACCAAATTGGAAACAGTTGCACATCTCACTGTTGGTTGCGACATACTAATGGTAGAATTACTGTATACTGAAAGGCATAATAATGTGGCGAGACTGTTGCACTGGGGATTGTGCAAACATCATGGTACTGAAGTGGTTTAAAAACACAGGAAACATGAGACACAAAGCATCACAGAAAATGAAGAAGTCTACATTACATGGGATTATATCCATTACCAACAGTTCAAAAGATAGATGCTAGAAAACCAAATATAGTGTTCCAAGAAAAGAAGACAAGACTAGCATTGATCATTGAAATTGTCACACCCATTGACTACAGTGTCTTGCGTACAGAGAGACACAAAGTCATAAAATATCAGGATCTGCAGGCAGAAATTACTGCAATATGGAAGAAAGATACCCAGACAGTTCCAATAGTAGTAGGAGCAACGGGTCTTATAAAAAAGAATTTACAATGGTACTTAGATATGTTACCAATACATGTAATTCCGTACAAACTGCAGAAGGAGTCATTACTGGGCACATTGTGGGTGCTTCAAAGAGCACTATTGGCTGACATCAAAGATTGAAACAATACTAATTTCATGAACTTTAATCATACTTTGACTTAGGAATGGGGTCCATTCCCGTCATGGTATTAGAAACCCAAAAGACTTGGAGAAATTAAAAGAGCAAAACAATATCTCAGAATGGACAGATGAAAATTCAGCAAGCAAAGCAGAGTAGTAGTGCAGAAATTGAATTCATCCTCAAGTCTTGGCGAGTACCTTCATGAAGTGGACCCTGCTTTCACAAAATCTCACCAAGGCAGCACTGATATATATATATATATATATATATATATAGAGAGAGAGAGAGAGAGAGAGACTGTATTTATATAGCATACATCAAGGACAAAAGTAGGTCAAAAATTAAATAAGATAGCTGGTTGCACAAGACCCAGGATAAAAAAAGTTCCCAATCTTGGTAGGTGTACTGGTGCCAGGACTGGAAAAGATGACAGTGTAGAATCCTCAAAATACAGAAACATTACTAGAATGGGGTCAGGCCAGGCCCAGGGGGAGGATGGCTCCCTGTTGTAGAAGGAAGTAGCACTCCACAAAAATCGAAAAAAAAATGATAAGCCAAAGAAAAGCCATAAAGACGAAAAGTGGACTATTGAGAATAAGAAATAAATTATGTATTGTTACTATTATGCAAAAAGCCCAGAATTTCCAAACAAAAGATATACAAAAAGATTAAGAGAGAAATTAGAGGAAAGAAAAATACTTCTGCAAGAAAAACTGTCAGAAGCTTCAAATGAAAATTTCTGTTCATTAATATAACAGGTTTGTGAAAAACAGTATAGATCAAGAAACCTTGATCTGTTTGCAAAAAGAAGCATTTGAGAAAGTGCGAAAATATAAACAACAAAACCTAGAGATATTTGAAAAGTATAAAAAAAATATGGACATGGGAAAGAAAGAGAGATTTGATATGATGCAATATTTATGCAAAGGAGAAAGCCAAATTAATCAATGTAAAGAAGGCAGCCCCAAAGATAATTAAAGGGAAATACAGGCAAAGGCATCTGGATATGGAAAATTTCACAATAAAAAAAATAATATCATAAAGATGGAACGTAGAAAACAAGATTAGTAAAGTAGAAGTTAAAAAAATAGAAGTTGAAGTTATAGAGTGCCTGCAAAGTGAAGGATTTGGTGTAGAACGTCTAACACAGGTTACATCACAGCAGGATGGAGTGAGTCCCCAAAGTAGGGAGAAACAGAAAGATCAGGAAACATCTGAGAAATAAATATGAACATGGGAAAGAAAAAGAGATTTAATATTATGTAATATTTGTGCAAAGGAGAAAGCAAAACTAACCAATACAAAAACAGTGGCTCCAAAGATATTTGAAGTGAAATACAAACAAAGGAATCCGGACATGGGAAACTTTACAATACAAAAAAATAAAAAGACAAAGAGGAAAAGTAGAAAAGGAGATTAGTAATGGAGAACTTAAAGAAATAGAAACTGAGGTTATGGAATACCTGCAAAGTGAAGGATTTAGTGTAGAAAATCTAATTCAGAAAGCACCACAACAGGATAGAGTAATGGATATCCAAATTAAGAGGAAACCAGTGGAACAGGAAACAATTGGTCAGATGCCAAATGAAGATAATTTGGAGCCTTCCACAGGAAACCAGTATAGATGTTCACTTGAAACTAGACAGCAAGGGAAGGAACATGAAACTGTGGAAGCTCTGATGCAGTCAATGTTGAGGAGTGATAGCCCAGTGAATTCCCATATGATAAAGCAACGGATGGCAAAGGATGAAATTGAAGAGAATGTGCCACAGGAAGATGCTATAGAATCTTCTATAGAATGCCCGTAGGAACTGGAAAACAGGGGATGTGTCCTCAGTTTGGAAAAAAAAATGAGCTAAGAGAAGAGTTGGTTGATTTAATAGACATAGATATACTAAGATGGAAGGGGAGCAAGGCTAGGTGTATTAGAGGCGGTTTCAAATTGTTTTATCATGGTGTTGATGGAAGGAGAAATGGCGTAGGCATTATCCTGAAGGAACAGTATGCTAAGAGTGTTTGGAGGTGAAAAGAGTGTCGGATAGAGTGATGTTTATGAAGCTGGAAATTGATGGTGTAATGATGAATGTTGTTAGTGCATATGCTCCAGAAGTTGAGTGTGTGATGGATGTGAAAGAAAAATTTTGGAGTGAGATAGATGAAGTGGTGATGACTGTACCCAAGGGTGAGAGACTGGTGATTGGAGCAGATTTCAATGGGCATGTTGGTGAAGGGATCACAGGGGATGAGGAAGTGATGGGTAGGTATGGTGTTAAGCAAAGGAATGCAAAAGGTCAGATGGTAAAGGATTTTGCAAAAAGGATGGACATGGCTGTGATGAATACGTATTTTAACAAGAGGGAGGAGCATAGGGTGACATACAAGAGTGGAGGAAGATGCACACAGGTGGATTATATCTTATGTAGAAGAGCCAGTCTGAAGGACATTGGAGACTGTAAAGTGGTGGCAGGGGAAAGTGTAGTTAGGCAGCAAATGATGGTGGTTTGTAGGATGACATTGGTGATCAAGAAGAGGAGAATGAGTGTGAGGGCAGCACCAAGGATCAAATGGTGGAAATTGAAAAAGGGTAATTGTGAGGTGATGTTCAGGGAAGAGTTAAGACACTGGGTGGCAGTGAAGAGTTACCGAATAGCTGGGTAACTACAGCAGAACTAGTAAGAGAGATGGCTAGAAAGGTGCTTGGTGTGACATCTGGAAAGAGGAAGGAGGACAAGGAGACCTGGTGGTGGAATGAAGACATACAGGAGAGTATACAGAGAAAGAGGTTGGCAAAGAAGAAGTGGGATTGTCAAAGAGATGAAAAAAGTAGACAAGAGTATAAGGAGATGAGGTGCATGGCAAAGAGAGAGGTGGCGAAGGCTAAGGATAAGGCATATGAAGAGTTGTATAAAAGGTTGGATACTAAGGAGGGAGAAAAGGACCTCTACTGATTGGCTAGACAGAGGAACCGAGCTAGTAAAGATGTGCAGCAGGTAAGGGTGATAAAGGATAATGAGGGAAACATACTCACAAGTGAGGAGAGTGTGTTGAGCAGATGGAAAGAGTACCAAAGGAGTTGACGAATGAAGAGAATGAGAGGGAGAGAAGGTTGGATGATGTGCAGATAGTGAATCATGACATGCAGTGGATTAGCAAGGAGGAAGTAAGGATAGCTATGAAGAGGATGAAGAACGGAAAGGCTGTTGGTCCAGATGACATACCTGTGGAAGCATGGAGGTGTTTAGGTGAAATGGCAGTGGAGTTTTTAACTAGATTGTTTAATGAAATCTTGGAAAGTGAGAGGATGCCTGAGGAATGGAGAAAAAGTGTTTTGGTACCGATTTGTAAGAATAAGGGTGATGTGCACAGCTGTAGTAACTACAGAGGGATTAAACTGATCAGTCACAGCATGAAGTTATGGGAAAGAGTAGTGGAAGCTATGTTAAGAAGGGAGGTGATGATTAGTGATCAGCAGTATGGTTTCATGCCAGGAAAGAGCACTACAGATGCGATGTTTGCTCTGAGAGTGTTGATGGAGAAGTACAGAAAAGGTCAGAAGGAGTTGCATTGTGTCTTTGTGGATTTAGAGAAAGCATATGACAGGGTGCCTAGAGAGGAGTTGTAGTATTATATGAGGAAATTGGGAGTGTCAAAGAAGTATGTAAGAGTGGTACAGAATATGTACAAGGGTAGTGTGACAGCGGTGAGGTCTGTGGTGGGAGTGACGGATGCATTTAAGGTGGAGGTGGGATTACATCAAGGATCAGCTCTGAACCCTTTCTTACTTGCAATGGTGATGGACAGGTTGATAGATGAGATCAGACAGGAGTCCCCGTGGACTATGATGTTTGCAGATGACATTGTGATCTGTAGTGAGAGTAGGGAACAAGTGGAGGAGACCCTGGAGAGGTGGAGATATGCTCTAGAGAGAAGAGGAATGAAGGTCAGCAGGACTAAGACAGAATATATCTGTGTGAATGAGAGGGAGGAGAGAGGAATGGTGGGGATGCAGGGAGTAGAGGTGGTGAAGGTGAATGAGTTTAAGTACTTGGGATCAACAGTTCAGAGTAATGGTGAGTATGGAAGAGAGGTGAAGAAGAGAGTACAGGCAGGATGAAGTGGGTGGAGAAGAGTGTCAGGAGTGATTTGTGACAGACGAGTACCAGTAAGAGTGAAAGGGAAGGTCTACAAGAGGGTAGTGAGACCAGCTATGTTATATGGGTTGGAGACAGTGGCATTCACAAAAAGGCAGGAGTCAGAGCTTGGTGTGGCAGAGTTGAAGATGTTAAGATTTGCACTGGGTGTGACAAGGATGGACAGGATTAGGAATAAGTATATTACAGGGTCAGCCCAGGTTGGAAGGTTTGGAGACAAAGCCAGAGAGGCAAGATTACATTGGTTTGGATATATGCTGAGGAGGGATGTAGAGTATATTGGGGAAAAGATGCTAAGGATGAAGCTGTCAGGTAACAGGAAAAGATGGAGGCCTAAGATAAGGTTTATGGATGTGGTGAGAGAGGGCATGCAGGTAGTTGGTGTGACACAGCAAGATGCAGAGGTCAGGAAGAAATGGAAACAGTTGATCTGCTGTGGCGACTCCTAATGGGAGCAGCCGAAAAAAGAAGAAGAAGACAGATATATTAAGATCAATGAAAGAAATAGACTGTAGAAGGTTAATAAAACCCAAAAGATCAGACGTTTGATGAAACAAATTAACACAGTAATTAGGAATGTTCATAGAGATCCATCCAGTGTAACAGAAGCAAACAGGATATATTACTATACAGCTAAATTAATAACTGATAAAGTCCAACCACAAGAGCACAGGGTAGTGAAGGAAAGGAAGGGGAGAATTGAATACCATCATGGAAATATCAAATAGAGAAAACTATAAAGCAGTTAAGACAAGACGTGTCACTATTAGAAGACTATAGAAGCGGGGACAGATCAACAAAAATACTAAGAAAGATAGATTGGATAAAAACAATGCATAGCATTAGAACAGACCAGGATCTATCATGCACTATCGCAAATAAAAACTAAATTTTTCAGCACAGGTGGAAAAATTTAGAAGATATGAAGATGACTATAAAGAAAAAGTATGAAATAAGCAATTTATTGATGACTGAAAAAAGTTTTATAGTGAATTGGGAAATAAGGTAAAAGGAATTGAAAGACCAGCAAAAAAGAAGAAATAGATACATTTTGGAGAAGTATCTATGAAAATCCTGTGGAACATAACAAAGATGCTAAATGGACAGAAGAAGTTAATGAAAGAATAAGAGAAGAGGGTTAAAGGTATAGGGTTTGAAATGGGAAAATGTAACAGCCAGAGAGATTGAAACAAAGTTAAGAAAAACCTCTACCTGGACAACCCCAGGCCCAGATGCAGTACCTAACTTTTGGCTGAAAGTATTAACATCTTTGCACAAAGATTTAGCCATGAATAAGAACTATTTATATGAGCACCCCGAACAGACACCAACCTGATTAACAACAGGAAAAACAATGCTCCTACTTAAGAGTGAACCTGCAAGCTACCCTAAAAATTATAGACCAATAACTTGCCTTCCGACGACATAGAAACTATACCCGGGAATTGACTTCGACAGACTTTATAGTCATTTAGGAGAAAACGCAATTATGGCAGTACAACAAACGGGCAATAAAATAAAGTCATATGGAACAAAGGATCATTCATTGTTAAATAAAGTCATAATGGAGAACTGAAAAAAGTGTAAGAATCTAAGTATGGCATGGATTGACTACAAAAAAGCATTTGATAGTATACCTCATTCATGGATAAAAGAGTGCTTAAAAATATTTAAGATACACCCCACACTGATTGATTACATTACAGTGACCATGAAACCATGGCAGACCACTTTGCAATTAAGCCATGATAAAGGACAAATTGTTATCCCGGGGATAAAAATTCAAAGGGGGATATTCCAGGGTGACTCTCTATCACCATTACTATTCTGCCTTGCCCTTAAATCCACTAAGCTGTTTACTCAACAGCTTAGGCTATGGCTATAATCTGGCTCCTAGAAAACAATAAAGTGTAAAGACGTCTCACCTTCTCTTTGTCAATGATTTAAAACTGTATAGCTCATCAGATGAGATACTGAAAGCACAACTGCAAGTTGTCAAAACTTTTTCAGATGATATAAGAATGTCATTTGGTCTTGATAAATGTGCAAAAGCAACCTTTAAAGCAGGAAAACTGCAACGTCAGGAAAACATCAGTTTGGGACAAGAATGTGATATAAAAGAACTTAAGCAAGAAGGAGTGCATAAATACTTGAGAGCTGATGAAGGATCAACAATAAAACATGAACAAATACTTTAGAAGACTTAAATTAATACTGAAAACAGCATTGACATCTAGGAACAAAATCCAAGCTATAAACCAATTTACTCTTCCTGTCCTTACTTACAATTTTGGAGTGACTGACTGGCCCCAAAACGTGTTGGATACATTAGATAGGAAAACAAAAAGGATGCTTCATGCTCACCAAATGATTATATATTCTGTGTTCCGAAGGAGGGATGGGCCTCCTTGACATTGATTATATGTATAGGTCTGCAATTGTGGGACTCCACACATATATGCTGACCTCACAAGACCCAAGCATAGTGACAGTTTTGAAACATGAGGAGAATAATCTAATATGACTTCTCTGCTTAATCTAGCAGTAGCTTATCAGCATCAAGCAGGAATGGAAATCACACCATAAGTAGATAAAAATCAGGCAGCAACTGAATGCGCCAAAAAACAAAAGAAAGAATTTAAGGTGAAGGATCAGATGAGGAGGCAAGAAATGTGGAAAAAGCATAAATATAGTTGCAAGTATAGAAAACTTCTGGAAGAATCTCATGTTGATCAGGAATGAACACAGGAATGGTTAAGGAGAGGCAAATTCAAACCAAGAGATGAAAGGTTAATATTGGTGGCCCAAGACAGTGAGCTGCATACATGTTCATTTACAAAGTCCATTGAACATGTGGGAGAAACAGACAAATGTAGGTTTTGTAAAACCGAATTGGAAACAGTTGCACATCTCGTTGCTGGTTGTGGCATACTAATGGCAGAAGGACTGTATGCTGAAAAGCATAATAATGTGGTGAGACTGTTGCACAGGGGATTGTGTAAACATTATGGTACTGAAGTGGTTGAAAAACACTGGAAACATAAGCCACAAAGCATCATAGAAAATGAAGAATTCTGCATCACATGGGATCATCCATTACCAACAGTTCAAAAGACAGATGCTAGAAAACCAGATATAATGGTCCAGGAAAAGAAGACAAAAGTAGCATTGATCATTGAAATCACCACACCCAATAACTACAGTGTCCTGTGTACAGAGAGACACAAAGTCATAAAATGTCAGGATTTGCAGACAGAAATTACAGCAGTGTGGGAGAAAGATACCCAGACAGTTCCAATAGTACTAGGAGCAACAGGTCTTATAAAGAAGAGTCTATAATCATATTTTGATAAGTTACCAATACATGTAACTCCATAAGAATTGCAGAAGGAGCAATTAGTGGGCGCATTGCGGGTGCTGCAAAGTGCACTTCTGGGTGACATCAAAGAATGAAACAATATTAATTTCATGAACTTTAATCATACTTTGACTTAGGAATGGGATCCATTCCCATCATGGCATTAGAAACCCAAAAGATCTGGAGTAATTAAAAAAATAAATATTATAATATTATATTCATAAAATAACAGAAAGTAGAACTAAGCCAACACAAGAACGGAGAAAGGAGATTTTGCCGATATGGATGAGGATGACTGCAATTTGAGGTATAGAGAACAGGCAAGAGGAGGCTGGAATTTATTGGAGAAAAGTGCAAAGGAACCAGTGTAATGGGACAAATAACTAGAGAGGTGAAACTGCAGGCTAGAGACCACCCCCATCATCAGGGATTGTTATCAGAATATAGGTAAAGAGAAAGGGACGGGGGGATCTTAAGTGAAAGTCCTGTTCTGGCAGAGCTTTTTTTTAATCTAGAACAGAAGCTGCTGAGAAAAAGGGATAATTAGTAGGGCATATACATTTCACAATAATAGGAATCGATCAGAGGAGGTTAGAAAAGATTAGGAAGAGAGACTGGATAAGCACTTAACAAGGAAACAATGAGAGGACATATGTATGGCTCCCAAGTATGCAACAAAGTTTTGAAGATTTAAGTTTTTTGCTTGGAAGTGTTTGCATAAATATTTTATACCCCAAGCAAACTCCAAAGAAATTTTCCTTGGGTAACTGGGAACACATGTTTTAGGAGTGTAATAAATTGGCAGACTTCAAAAAATTCCCTACAGATTACTCTGTAAGAAATAGTGGATGAGCAAATGGATGTAACTAAGGAAATGATCTTTTCAGCTGGGATTCAAGATCTAAATTGCATAGACATAGTAAGGCCTTGCGAAGTTTAATTCTGGTGGCTGCTAAAAAAACACAGTTACCAGAAAATGGAAATCAAAGTATAAACCAACTGTATTTGAGGTGTTGCATACTGTTAACAGAGAAAAAAGAACTGGAAGTGGAATTTTTAGAAAGAAATGCAGTATCAAATTACATTGAAAAAATGGAAATTGTGGGATACAAAAATATATGAGATGTATAATGTTTATAACTTG
Organism: Protopterus annectens; assembly: GCF_019279795.1. NCBI lineage: Eukaryota > Metazoa > Chordata > Ceratodontiformes > Protopteridae > Protopterus > Protopterus annectens. Next base: position 536,198,090 of record NC_056727.1, on the reverse strand, counting down.
GAATAGGTTAATATGTTTTTTTTTTCTTTTTCATAAAAGTGTACTTATCTATGTCTTAATTGATAATGCAATAAAAGTGTTAAAAATAAAGTGTGCAGGAATAAATGTGAGAATTTGCTATACTGGCAATGAATCGTCCTCTTTCTGAGTTACAGGTGGCAGACACCAAGTAGCAGCAATTGTTAACATCATAGAGAAGGACAACAAAGGCATGGATGACTACCTGAACGAGAGTCCCGACAGACCTTTGTGAAACATGCATATTTGTGATAATGTGCCTCACAGGCTGGGGAAGCTGAAACTGTTGATTAGTATAATATGAATGCAAGCATAAAATGTTACATTTTGTAAAATACACAAACTGAAAATTGCACTGGCAGGTTTAGTTGTATAATAAACTTCATGTATGTTGGGTTACTTTGCATTTTTGTGTGTTAAGAAAACAGAAGTTTGTATTTAACATAATGCCAGATCTTTATTATTCCTAGTCCATCCACTTCAACTTCTGGAATGTTAACCATCAGGCAGATCTGATCTTGCAAGTTATTGCATGTGTTCTGCCCTCTGCCTCTTCAGATCGGGTTTTCAGCTAGCTCTCAAAGTGAAACTATAGCTATGGGAAATGACAGATGGGTATGGACAGGGTTCAGAGTAGGTCTACTAAACACATCCATATGTGAATTGTGACAATTTTGGTAGGAGGGAATGGTTGGTGGGTTGAAGTGGATAGACGAGGGATAATAAAGATCCACTGCCATGGTAAGTATATAACTTCTGTATCTTATATTATTATATCCACCCACTTTGATTTCTGGGACAGAATCCCAAGCTACTTGAATTCTGGGGTGGAATCATGTCTGGATACCTTTGGAGACCGCAGCTTCAAAAGATTCTCCAGATATGGAGATAATGCCCAGTTTGTAATGTTTATCAAAGTTATAGTTATAGTCCTGGTTGCTGCCACATAAACGTCATCAATTGAAGAGCCTCTTAAGAATGCTGTAAAAGTTATTATAGATCTATTAGAATGAGCCTTTAGTCCCACTATCAACGTTTTATTTTTAAAATCATAAATGAAGGATATACACTCAGAAAACTGACTGGACAGGGTTACTTTAGATAGTTTGTGCCCCATTAGGGAGGATGGATAGAAAATAAAGAATTGGCTAGCTTTCCTTATCCCATTTGTATGGTGTACACAGAAATGCAGCTGTTTATCTGCATCCAATGTGTTAAACAAGTGCTCACCTCTATTAGAGTGGATGGGGAGAAAAGACTGGTAAGTGGATGGCTTGGTTGAGAGAAAACTCTTTCACAACTTTGGTCAGAAAAAAATGGATTTGTTCACGATGAAACGCCTACTTTGTGAAAGACTAAATAAAGATATTCAGATGATAGGGCATATAACTCTAAAGATTCTTATAGCAAAAGTCACAGTTTCTAGAAATAACGTTTCCAGGACAGAAATTTCAAATCAGTTGAAGAGGCTGGATTGAATGGAGGGTATGCGAGTGCCACTAGCATGGTGTAAAGGTCCCATGAGGGAGTGAGGTCTTGGATGGATGGAGGAGAAAGGTGCTGCTGAGAAAGGCTTTACAGGGTTTCTGAGCTGTCAAGGAGGAAGAGGGGAATTCTTTATGATAATTAGACATGTACTGTAAAATAATTGGACCCAGAATCAAAGATAGATGATAGAAAATATAATATTGATTAAATGAGGTCAGAACGGGTTTCAGTCCTTGCCAAGAAGTCCACATTTACTATTATAGAGCTTGCATGTGGATTGTTTCTGTTGGATTACTCTATCTGAAAATGTTGGGTCTGTGTCCATTACTGGAAAAAAGAAACTAAGTGGTTAGCTTGAGTGACTGAATGTCTAGGTGAGACTCAATGGATGTGAGAGAAAACAGTTCTAGCTGCAGATCTAGAAGCCAGGGTTTCCTCTTCAGATTTAATTTGACTGGGCCAGAAAGTGGATATGACAGTTACAGTAGCCTCATACATAGAAGTTTTCTGCATGCATTTTTACATTAGGGTAAGAAGTGAAAGGCATACAGGCCACTGACAGATAATAGTGACCTTTGATGACTGTCCCTGCAGAGGGATGAGGGTGAAGTAGTTGCTGTTCTTGGTATTGTCAGGATGTAAACAGATCACAGCAAGGTTGGCCCAGTAGTGGAAATTGCCTGAAAAATGTTAATGGGATTGAGGGCCCACTTGTGAGGCATCAGAATGGATCTGCTGAGGATATTTGCAAGGTAGTTCATCCATTCCAGAATGTACAGTGGATATAAAAAGTGTACACACCCCTGTTACAATGCCAGGTTTTGTTATATAAGAAAATGAGACCACAATAAATAATTTCAAAACTTTTCCCACCTTTAATGTGACCTATAACTTGTACAATTCAATTGAAAAACAAATCTGTTAGGGGGAAAATATAAAAAATAAAAAATGTACAATAAGCTGGTTGCATAAGTGTGCACACCCTTAAACTAATACTTTGTTGAAGCACCTTTTGATTTAATTACAGCATTCAGTCTTCTTGGGTAGGAGTCTATCAGCATGGCACATCTTGACTTGGCAATATTTGCCTACTCTTCTTTGCAAAAGCACTCCAAATCTGTCAGATTGCAAGGGCATCTCTTTTGCACAGCCCTCTTCAGGTCACTCCACAGATTTTCTATTGGATTTAAGTCTGGGCTCTGGCTGGGCCATTCCAAAACTAATTTTCTTCTGCTGAAGCCATTTTCTTGATTATTTGGATTTATGCTTGGGGTCATTCTTGAGTTGAAAGATGAAATTCCTCATCATCTTCAACTTTCTAGCAGATGCCTAAAGGTTTGGGCCAAAAGTGACTGGTATTTGGAAATGTTCATAATTCCCTCCACCTTAACTAAAACCCCAGTTCCACCTGAAGAAAAGCAACCCCAAAGTGTGATACTGTCACCACCATGCTTCACCATGGGGATGGTGTTCTTTTGGTTATGCAACGTGTTGTTTTTGCACCAAATGTACCTTTTGGAATTGTGGCTAAAAAGTACAACCTTGGTCGCATCAGACCATAAAACATTTTTCCACATGCTTTTGGGAGACTTGATGTATTATTTTGTAAATTTTAGCTGGGGCTGGATGTTTTTCTGTGTAAGAAAAGGCTTCTGTCTTGCAAACCTACCCCATAGTCCAGACATATGGAGAATACGGGAGATTGTTGTCACATGTAGTACACAACCAGTACTTGCCAGAAATTCCTGCAGCTCCTTCAGTGTTGCTGTAGGTCTCTTGGCAGCCTCTCTGAACAATTTTCATCTTGTCTTTTCATCAATTTTGGAGGGATGTCAAGTTCTTTGCAACATCACTGTTGTCCCATGTTTTCTTTACTTTTTGATGACTGTCTTCACTGTGTTCCATGGTATATCCAATGTTGTAGAAATTTTTTGTACCCTTCTCCTGACTGATACCTTTCAACAATGAGATCCTTTTGATGCTTTGTAAACTGTCTGCGAACCATGGCTTTTGCTGTAGCAGGCAACTGAGTAAATGTCAGGAAAATCCTACTAGGATAGATGAACTTTATTTGGGGTTAATCAGGGTCTCTTTAATTGATGGCAGGTATGTACCCATGAAGACTGAATGCTGTGATTAAATCAAAAGGTGCTTCAACAAAGTATTAGTTTAAGGGTGTACACACTTATGCAACCAGCGTATTGTACTTTTTTTTAATTTTTCATATTTTTCCCCCAACAGATTTGCTTGTTTTTCAATTGAATTGTACAGGTTATAGGTCACATTAAAGGTGGGAAAAATTTTGAAATTATTTATTGCGGTCTCATCTTTTATATCACAAAAACCTAGCATTTTAACAGGGGTGTGTACACTTTTTATATCCACTGTATATTGCAACAAGGAAGGCGTGTGAAGACATTGCTCAGTGCCACACTCTCACGGACTCTTTGACACAGGGAACAGTACATTGTTCTCCCTTCCTTGTAGATGTAATACACTACTGACATGTTGTCCAACTGAATGGATATTGGAAATCACACCTTGTGGAAGACAGTCTGGAAACCTCAAAACTAGAAGGACAATACTGATCTGTTGGATATTTAAGTGAAGAGTGACTTCTAGCTGGGACCATGTGTCTTGAATAATTCTCTCCTTGAAGTCCACCCCACCCCAGAAAGGAGGCACCCATGGTCACTGTGACCCCTGGCAGAAGAAAAGTAAAGGGTCTTCTTATTTAAACTGAGGGAGATTCCACCCACAACAATAAATGTTTCTTGTAAACTGAGGAGAGATGAATGAGGGTGCTGATGGTGTCCAACAACTGGGACCATTAAACACACACACGGTCCACTGTACAGCCCTCATGAGAAATCTTGCATGAGGCACTTAGAGTATAGATGCTGCCATTACACACACAACCTTCAGAAAATGCTGGAGGGTGTCCAATAAGAATGAAGGGGTCAACATAGCATTCTCAAGGAAGAAAATCTTTGTACTAGTAATTTTACAATGTGTGACCTTGTGTCCAGATGGCTTCCTATGAAAACTAATATCTGGGAAGGCTCCAAGATGGATTTTTTATGTTGACTAATATGCATAAGGACGAACATAAATGAAGTAAGAAGTCTGTGGCTGATAGAATTCACTCTCTTGTTATTAAATTACATTTTTGTGGCACATGAGAAGGGAATGAGATATATGTATATAATATTCTTCACACATTTGTCCTGTGTGATGGCCATCCACACATTTGGATGAATAGGCAAACAGCTGACTGCTTCAAGAGGAGAAGAAGAGTCTGAGACTTCATCAGGCATGCTGGGGGTGCTTTCCTGAGAAATGACTCCTGAACCTCTGGATCTGAGAACACCTTCTCTACTGGGGCAGTGTGCATTGAAGGACCACCTCTGTCTCAGTTGCTCCTATTAGAAGAGAATTAAAGGAGGGATGCTGGGATTTTGTAAACGAGGGTGTTTTTTCGGCCCGTACTGATTCCAGAAAAAGGATATTCAAGGACATCATAACTGACTCCCAAGCTAGGCAGCATCTTACCTTCCTACTCAGTTTTTTGCAGTTTTTCTTTAGCCTTGTCTAAACAGCAAGAAACCATCTTGGGGTCATTTACAAAGGATGCCTTAAAATTGTCTGCAAAATCACAGAGCCAGAATGGAGCATGGTGTATCATGGTAAATGACACCCCTGCTGCTCTACCCACTCCTTTGGCTACATTATGTATCAATCTCATGAAGAAGATTAATATTGTAAGCATAATGACTACCTCAGACTTAAACTATTTCCTAGACTCAGCCATGGCAAGCTTCCTCAAAGAGTCCAAAGGTTGTTTTACAATATCTCTTTGGAGTCATATGTTTTAAATAGTTGAATGCCTCCAGGGCAAATTTGCCATAGGTGTACTCCTACTTCTCCAGTCTGTCCAGTGACAGTGAGTTTCTAATGGGAGGATGAACAGCTGTGCTGTCATCTGACAGTTCCTTCATGCTGGCTGTTGCTACAATAATGGAGTCCACCTGAGATCCCTTAATCCAGTGTCGAGTTGTTCTTAGGGGACAAAGAATTTTATCAGGCTTATACAGTATAAACTTGCTGAGACCAGGCTCTTGCCAAGCCCTCTCCACTACCAGGTTCATCTTGCATTCAGTCAGAGGTATGACCCAGGAAACAGACCTGAAGGCCTCAAACAGCATCTCCTCATCCATGGAAGGGGTATCTGTGGGCTAAGTATCCCTTTGATGCATCAATTCCAGAATTTTGCCAAACTTAGTAATACCTGCAAAGGTTCATAGGTAGGTACTAGGCTATCGGCCCAAGGGCCTAAGTAAGTCTAGCTAACAAGGTTCCCTGGCTTATGCTACTCAAGAAAGTTAATTTCATGTGCCCCTGTCAAACAGAGCTACAGAAGTGATGCCCAGGGTGTATTTCCTATGTGGTGACCTTTCCCCTTCATCAAGGTCAGCTTCAGGTCTGAGGGATTCCACTGGGGAATCAATACACCTCCTTTTACACATTTATTTCCTAGGTGAATCTGGCTGGACTGATTTAAATCACCAGATGACTTAAAGTGACCCTCCTAATGAGGCTGAGTGAGGCCTTCAGGCCTGCTCTTGGCCTGGGAAGGATGATGAAAGGGCATAACAGCAGACTGAACAGTTTCTGGGGTGGGCAGACCCAATGGGCCACCTCTAGCCTTTTCAGAAGTGCAGGCTATCATTCTCTTGATGACATTGAAGGCCAACCCCAAATATGCAAGCACTTGAGATGTCCAAGACAGTACTATATTGATCCCCATCAAAGTGGATGTTAACATCTGACATCAAGATTGGGGGCAAAACCTCAAACTCTTAGATCCTAACTCTAAGAATGGTGTTGAATTTGCTGGAGCTGAGGCTGGTACCAATGATCCATTGTTGAAGGTTCCATCAGCTCTGATGACTCCAGAGTTGAGGGAGTTGGATGGGTCAAATTTAGTACCATGAGATCCAAACCTACTAGAGCCAACCGGAGAAGCTCTGGGAATGACAGCTGCTCCAAAACCTCTGGTGTTGAAACATGAATTGGGAAAGAGATTTTCTGAGGGGAGATGTTGGACCAACCAGATCCACTCGATACAGAGGGAGATGGGATGACACCATTTTCAATTTGCACCTTCACAAAGGCCCTCATTATCCCGTCTCAATCTATATCAGAAGACTTCTGGACAAATCTAGCAGACCTGAATGACAAAGTGGGTAGGGTAGAACATACAGCAGAAATCTGGACAGCTTCTTCTAAAAGGATCAACTGCTTTCTGTCCTCTTATGAAAGAGATCTGGAACAACAATAGTACCAGTGCAAGAAGGTTCCACATTGGGGACAGTACTGGCACCAACACTATTTATGCTGACACCAACAATGTCAAAGTTGAGGCCACTTATGGCAGATCCAGACAAGGAGCCTTAGTAAAAGATAAAGCTTGGGGATAAATCTCCTCTTTTATTTATCTTTTCTGAATGTTCTTCACTTTCTGTCTTTATTTCCATCTCTCTCTTTATCTTCATGTTCTTTGTCCTTATATGGTTCCACGGAGGAAGAGGTTAAAAACCTTTCAGAATGAGCTTATTTCTTTGCTTTTTCACGAAGCATGGGCCAAAGCCCTTACAAATTTCATAGGCAGCCTAGAGGTGTTTCAGTCCCAGGCAGATAATGCAGAGGTTACAAGTGTCCTGGGGTGGAACTGTATGCCCACAATGGATGCATTTTTTGAAGCCTTTGTCTATGTTGACACAGTAGAAAAAACATAAATCACTACAACAGTAAAAAAACAGTAACATTATGCAGTATAAATTTGCATGTCAAGCAGAAACACTTAAGCAAGAAAGTAACAACACCAAAAACTGTTTGTAAATATGGGTACGAAAACAGACAGGAAAATACCCAAAAACTCTATAATAGCTAAGTTCATATGAAAGTAACTAGGCCTCTTACCTAGTCATAGGAACATGAAGGATATATATATATATATATACTTTATTTATTTACTTACTTATTTAAGTATAGATATCAGTAAAAATAGTAAAGAAAACTGTAAACTTTAGGAGTTTAAGAAGAATAAAAAAAGAAAAAAACAGAATATCAAAAAGGTTGAACAGTGAAGCGTGCAATTGGTGATTTTTTTTTATGCTTTTGTTTACTGTGTTAGAAGAACTACTAGGCCAGTGGTGTTATTTCACAGGAGACTTAAGGTGGTATTCATACTGACTAGGGGGAATTTTGCCAAAGCACTGGGGAACTTCACCTACTCTTTTTTCGGTAAGTGCCGTAGGATCTTTTACATCCACCTGAGTTGCCACCAACTCAGGCAGATGGGGCCTCGTTTTAATGTCTCATCCAAAGGACAGTTAACTCAAGAGTGCATCAGTCCCTGCCCCCAACCTGTTATTCTGAACTGTAGTGTTCATATTGGAAAATGAATCCAATTCCCTGGGTTGGAAACAGAACTCACAACGTTCTGGTCTTCCAGCATGAAAGACAAGGGTACTATCTAGTAAGCCACTGACGTTGCTTTTTCAATTGCAGACTTGCTGCTGAGAAAGCAGAGAAGAAAAATATGAATTATGGGAGTACAGAAGGAGTTTAAACATTTGGTGGTACAATTAGTTGCTAGATCTGCTTGGCAAATGGATGGGATAATATAAGATCAACAGTTTATCATATTTGTAAATATAAACTTTACAACTAGTATGCTTGCATGTGTGCCTATGCACACTTATACACAGCAAAACACTGGTGCAGTACTGAGATATATAGTACTTAATATTCATGCATACAGATTCTGTGCAAGTTTTATTTATGTGTGAGTGTACTGTTAAGTGGCATTAGTTTATAATTACATAAAGGAAAATGAGCCATCTTCGGTAATCATAACACTAAATACACAGTATTTGTGAATTAATATATTGGGTTCCTATTACTTTGTCAGAGTTTTACAACTTCGAACATCATATGGTCGGACCCATATGTTCGAAGTTGTAAAACTTCAAAAACGTAAAAAAAAAAAAAAGAAAAAACTTACCGGACAGTTGTAAGCAGGGGGGCAAGCCCCCCCCTGCACCCTCCACACAACCCGTTCTTTAAATATACCAACTCCGAGACCACACTACAATGCAGTACAGTGTGGAAAGGGAAGATTTCCCTTTACTACACTGTAGCACAATCTCGGAGTTAGTATATGTAAAGAGTGGGGGGTGTGGGGGTGCAGGGGGGCTTGCCCCCCTGCTTACAACCATTAGGAAACTTTTTTTTTTCTTTTATAGGTATTCGAAGTTTTACAACTTCGAACATATGGGTTTCACCATATGACGTTTGAAGTTGTAAAACTTCGATAAGGTAATAGGAACCCAATATATTAGCTGCATTTCTGCTAGGAAGCATCACTGCACCAAACAAAACCATTCTTACAATACTTGGTAGTACTTCTGAATTCTGACTCTCTTACAATTTTTTGAAATCTGTATTAAATCATCACAATTTAAGTTATGACATGAGCTCACATGTACGAGTAGAAAAGAAAACAAACCATAATAACAGTTTACTTTATTACCCTTGTGCAATATACATATGTTTTCTTTTTAACAATTATCATTCATGCCAACTTTACATAAATTGTTCAATTTCCACCATCCCATTAACCTTATTTCTCCTCCTGAGCATTATTTTTCATGTGTTCTTCATAGAAATTAAATGTATTTCTGTGAAATTTGCTCCTTCGCTTTTCTAAATGTTTTTGACCTCAAAGGATGTTCTTTTTGTGGTCTGTCAATAATGGTAATAGTAATTTCATTCAGCTGACATTTGTCACTGGTTGTTATGGACGGTGTATACACACACATAGCATAGTACTGATTTTTTTTCAGTAACTGTTTTAATCAATGTCAACACAAAGTAGTACTTTATCATTACAACATGGACATCATTCTGGCTACCTCGTGTTCCTTAGTCATATGCTCCCACCAGTAATTTCATAATTTTACTTTCACTTCTGCTTTTTATTAAAATGTTGACCATCTGCCCAATATTTTTTTTTCTTTTCTTTAGAGTATTTACTCAACATGCTCCATCAGGAAACTTGTTTCTGTATGCAGATAGACTTCAGGGTAAATCAAAGACCCAATATAAAACTTTATATTAGACAGGTCAAAAATAACAAATTCACTGAATAGCAATGTTTATGTCTCAGCTAAATGAATATAAAGTAGGTATTAAAATATGGGAAGTGAGAAAGACACACAGTGTAAGTTACACTTACCCTAGCAGCAGATGTTAGATGAAATCAGTGCTGCAGTAGTCTCTAGCTGTATGGGTTATATCCTAACAAAATTATAATGGCAGTACAAAACAGCTATCCCCACACATTGTCCCGGCTGCAGTAGTTCGAGCTCTGAAGGGAAATTAGCAGCCTGGGTACCAAACTTTCTTGTCCCCTAAAGAAGACAGGCTACTGTCCTCACAAGAGAAAAGTTAGGAACACATAACTTTATCCAAAAACATACCTATATACATGAGAAATGGGTATGGAGGGAGGTTGTGGCTACTACCACAGTGATTTCATTGAAATTCTCCTATTACAGTAAGTGCAACTCACACAACTGTACTATGTTCATCAGAAATCACTACTGCAGTAGCCTTTAGCTATATGGGTAGATTATCATAGCTTATCCAACCTGGAAGGAGGAATGGTTATGATCCAGAGCCCCTGGAGAATGGTCCTAAAACAGTTTTGGACCCAGTAAAGGAATCCAGTTTGTAGTGCTTTGTAAAAGCATCTGCAGAGAATTAAGTGACTGGAATTTGAAATCCTAGTGGGAGGGAATTTTGAGTCCACATACTTTTTAGGAACCATTGCATTTTTCTCATGTGTAACCTGGGACAAGGGATCATGAAAACTACAGATGCCATGAACTATACAATCCTGGGATGCTCTCTGGCTGAAGTTTGAGAAACTCAAGACTTCCAAATACAAATCCACTTTTTGCCGAGTTAAGAATAACTTTTGCAGGGAAGAATCTAGAAAGCATTCTAAATGACTATTTTGTGATAAGGAATTAAGGAGGATTTTTGATTACTGATCTGAAAACTGAGGTTGAGAAGGAGATTTGTAACCCATGAAAAGTACTCCTGTGAATGCCACACATTCTGCAATAAGCTATAACAGGAGCTAGACACATTGCAAATATCATTGAAGCTATAAATAACCCAAAGGATAATGCATAAAACTGATAATGTGACCCAGCCACAGAAAATCTGAGGAAATGTCTGAAATCTGTGGCAATGGGAATGTGATGATGAGCATGTTTCAAGTCTAAATCTACCAAAAAATAAACTTGGATGAGCTTTGTAAAGTTAACATCTTGAACTCTGGAACTTTCACAAACAAGATGCACCTTTCTTTGTCACCAGAAACATTCTTGAATAGAAACCTTTCCGTATCTGTTCTTGCGGCACTGGCACTTTGATTCTCAGTTCAAGGCATACGATTTAAAACCTGAGGAAGTACAGCCATCTGTTTTGTAGGATGAGGACTAATACCTCAAAAAGGAGGCAGGCTATCTGACTGCCATTTATACCTTTCCAGAACAGTTTTCAGAACACATTTGTCTGATACAAACTGATGCCAAAGGTGAACATTGCCTTGGAACATATATAAGGGAATGGCAAGGAGGGAGGAAAGTAGGAAAAGAGGCAGAGGGGATGTTGAAATAGTCATTCTGAAGTGGAGGACTGTGCCCTTTTTTTCTGAAAGGGTACTTTTTTCCAATCTTCCTGCAACTTTTTATTGAAACCATGCTTGCAAGAAGCTTGTTTGGATTCTTTGGTTTGCTTTTGAAAAAAAGATCCAGAGTTTTTTGTAGATTTAGAGAAGGATGGCTGAAAAAAATATTAATAATCCCCTTAATCAATCTGCCTCTTTCATCAAACTGTTTGAGTACCTGTGCAGAAGCACCAGACAAAACCACCTTATCCAAAGGGGTATTCAAAATCTCATATTTGACATCTTCGGAAAACAACTGATTACATACCCAAGCAAAATGTCTCAAAACAATAGCAGAGGCTGTGGCCCTGGACAAAGAGTCAGCACAGGCATACAAACTCTTTAAAAATGTTTAGAATTTGAGAAAATGTAGCAATAAAAGAATGCTGAGTTGGAAGAAAGGGTGAATTGGTACGCAAGGTTGCTCTATCTTTGTGGAAAACCAAGTAAGGAGGTTTAGAAGATAGTGCTTGGATCTTAGAGATTCTTTTTGTAGAAGTAATGCAACCACGAAAATTGTTTTCCATGGAAGATATTTAAGGTCACATGTAGCTGCAGGTTCAAAGGGAGGTTGTGTGAGAGACTGAAGCATCAAATTTAAGTCCCATGGAGGTGTAAGGTCTTTAAAAGGAGGCTTAGAAGAAGAGACCCTTTTAAGAAGGCCTTGCTCAATTTGTGAGAAGCTATGGATTCGCTATTAAAACCTGTATGGTAATTTGAAATTGCTGCTAGCTGTACTTTAACAGCTGAAGGACTAACACTGTTTTGAAATAGGTGTGCAAGGAAATCTAAATTGTGATTGATGGAAGCTGAAAAGGGGTCAAGATTGTGTTTCTGAGCCCAAACTGCAAACATCTTCCATTTACTGGAAAATGTTTTCATTGTCAAGGGTTTATGGGAAGATAACATTATATGTTGGACAGGTGATGAGAGCATAGATTGTCTGGCTACTAAGGGAAGTGGAGAAGCCAAACAGTCATCTTAAGATTTGGTGTATTTGGGTGTGACATACCCGTCGGTGAGACAGGAGGTCCAGAGTCGGATCAAGGTTCCATGGTGGCTGAACCAGATGAGGCCATAGGAAGGGAAACAAAATTGTCAAGGCCAATAAGGGGCAATGAGGATTACTGTGCTCTTCAACCTGGCAGCTTTCTGCAGAAATTTTGGAATCAATGGGGTTGGTGGAAAGGCATAAAGGAGACCAGAGAGTGAATCGTGAAGTAGAGCATCCCTCTATGACTGCCCCTGTGGGGGAATCAGGGCAAAGTAGTTCTGCACTTGTTGTTTAAGGGAGGGGCAAAATAAATCACAGCATGGCTGGCCCCATTAATGGAAAATCTCATCTACCACTTTCTCATTGAGGGGACCACTCATGTGAAAGAAGAATGCAGCTGCTGAGGTTCGTCCGCAATCACGTTGGATCTCCCTGGGATTGGGGTATGCATAGCTATATGAAAGCTGTCAGAAGAGATCACCCTCTGCCAGACCCTGACAGCTTCTTGACACAATGGGTAAGATTTAGTTCCCCCTTGTTTGCTGATGTACCAGATGACTGACATGTCTGTCTGAATCGCAACTGCCCCAGAGGGAAGAACATCTTGAAATGTTCACAATGCCAATAGTACTACTCTGATGGAGCAGTTGATCAGATTGCATCCACCAGTAGAGATCTCTTTTGTAATTATTGGTAATTTTTATCTGATATGACATTGACTGATGGAAGACTGATGATTGAGTAGCCAACATCCACTGAAGGATCCGCATGTAAAACCTGGCCAATGGAAATAAGGTCATCACTGCTGCCATGAGGCCTAGAGTTTGGAGAACTGTGCAGGCTGAGATTGGTGTGTTCTCTACAACAAATATTTGCTCCATCTGCTGTTTGCATACAGAGAGGTACTGCAGAAATCCACAGGTTTTTCACCCTTTGAGTTGCTGTATGGGCATAGGGTGAGGGTGCCTTTAGATTTGATTTGTGATGAGTGGGAGGGTGAGTGTTGATCCCACAAGGAGTCTGTTGTGGAATATATCTAAACCCTCAGGAAAAAGCTTAAGGAGCTCATGGGCTTGCCCCAGGAGAACCCAGCAGGAGCCCAACAGCAGAAAAAGGTTTGGTATGACAGGAATGCTCAAGCCTGGGAGTATGCTGTGGGACAGCAGGTTCTGGTTCTCATTCCTGTCAGACACAATAAGCTGCAGGCAGCTTGGGAGGGACCCTTCAAAGTGGTAAGAAAGGTCAGTGATGTTAACTACATGGTAGAACTGCTAGCCAGGAGGCAGGAGCACAATTTTTACCATGATAATATGATGAAGCCTTAGCATAACAGGGAGGCCCTTGTGCTAAGTATTGCAGTAGGTGGCAGGAGGAGTCTGAGGGAGATCTATAGCTACATCGAGCCAGGCAGCAAAATGACAAGTTATTAAGGTTGAGCCTAGGGTTGCAGGCATATGACAATGACAATGCAGCACTTTAGTGGGGTCAGCAATGCCAATGCATATGGGTTCTCAAGACAGGGCATGGGTTAACATATTCCCCAGACAGGCTCATTCCTCTCAAGCAACATTTCTCAAGAGTCACTTGAAATACTAGCTCGAGTCTTCAAAGGGGGGAGAGATGTGACAATGTGAGGTATTGCAAGCTATGCTGTAGGACAGTGGATGTGTAACATATGTCAGTATAGCTACCTGGAGTTTTGTAAAGAAATATATGTCATTTGTATATCAAACTAATTTGTACAGGTGCTTATGTTGAAAATGTATTTGTAAAGCTGCTTGTGTTAAAATGTACCAACAGTGTGTTCTTCTGGACAGCAAAGAAATACACCTGTATGGCAGACTATATTATAATTGTTGAAATTAATATTGTAATAGAGGATACTGGAGGAGAAAAGTTAAGCTCAGCTCCAGCCAACTTTGAAAAATAGCTTGAAATTGAATTACCTGGTAGGCCATAAAGATTGTATCTTATAGCTTTGATTGCAGCCAGAGATGAAATGTCTGTGAAAACAAGGACAGGAAATCCTTGTTGTATTGTCCATAGCAGTAAATTAATCAATACTCTGGAAGAATGGAAGTTTGAAATTGTTTTATGACTTCCAGAAGCTGCAACAGATCTTAGCAAAACTCTATGTGTGTGTATTATTGACACACGTGCTAAATCCTGGCAGCTTCTAGCCAAGGGGTAGTATGGGAACCAGAAGTCATATGAACAGATATGTGTGCTGTCATTCTATAAACCAGCTCTAATGATATTTTAATACTAGATGACACTAAAGTCTCAGAGCAGTCTGTTTTTAGAACCTGACACAGAAGGATCTCTCACCTACTTCATCTTGTCTTGCTCTAGTAAGGGACCAGGGAATAGCAATCTTTAGATCAATCGGGAAAATATAGTGAGGTCAGTTAAGTACCATTTTACTGTATCTGTGTGAATCTATTCATCTGTGTTATTTTAATATTTCCTGTGATAGAAACTCTGGTGTTTATTGTAGATACATATTCTGTATTTTCATGTCCTTTTATTATTTATTATAAAATGTATTTAAACTTTTCATTGTTGCTGGTCCTTTACAGAATATTTTAACCTTTGAGAGTACTCATATCTATTTGGTGACTCTGTAGCAACTCCTGAAAGTCTTACTGCATTAGTCAAAACTATCATTTGTATTAATATTATTTTCACTCAGTATAATTGGGTACCCTTATAAAAGCCTTAGAGGAGCTGGCTTTGGATTGTCTGGTGACAGTGTGACTACCTTATAGTCTGGGCAGAAGGGGACATAGCTAGTAAATTTGTATCAACCTTTCCCAGATGTATGTGCGTGTGTGTGTGAAAAATCAAATCTCAGCGTGTGTGTGTGTGTGTGTGTGTGTGTGTGTGTGTGTGTGTGTCAGCTGCTTGAGCAGGGACATGAAGCACTGGTTTTGCACAGAGGGTGCTGGAGGACTTGACTTGGACACTTGGCTGAGGACTTAACTCTACAGCTGTGCCAGTGGGGAGTCTCATTGGGGCCCTGGAGAGAGAGAGAGAAATCCTGACCCCAGACTGAATGTGTTCCCTGTGTTCTCTTAAGGGAAATTGTGCTTGATTCAGAAAGCTGTATCTGGAAATACAGGGTGGTGTATACATTTTTGTTCCAAGTTAATGTCCTTCATCAGTGGTGAGAAGTCAGGTTCTTTGATTACTAGTTCAGAGAGGGGACGTCACAAAGTGTAAGAAAAGAGCTGTTTCCTTACTATGAGAAGTGCTACATGTCCAGGTAGCCTTATAAACTATCCATTGGGTGCTACAAGTTATAAGAAATCTAATCTTTAAAGTTTTTTTTTTTTCTGGAATTGACAAAAGGAAAAAAATGGTTTTGAAAGCATATTTACAAAAACTACAATTCCCAGAAGGCAAACTTCCAAGAGGTTGCAAAACCAGATATGTGTATGTGTACTAAAAGTGATAGAGGGGCATTTATATACTGAAAAATTATTCAAGTTGCTGTCCCTTCTATACCCACATTTGTAAGTATCAGACAAAATGCCAGAAAATAATTTGTCATGCTCTAGCAAGTGCTAATGCCTCTGCATAATCGTTTCATAATCTTTTTTTTTTTTGAAGGTACTGGTTATATATGTGGTGTTCAAATCCATCTATCAGTTATGATCCCCATGGGTTGGATCCAAGCGAGCTAATGTCTTGTTTTGAGCTGTTTTAGCAATGAAATGTTGGTAACCTCAAACCCCAAACCTTTTTTACATATCTTATACATTATGTTCAAAAGTTGATGAATTACTACAAATTATTTTAGCACGTAGTAAATGTGAAAATGGGATGCAATTAATAATATATGGGGATGATTACTATTGTTGTGCAAAAATGAATAGGTACAGAATGGTTTGCTATACATAAATGTCCGGACAGAGAGACATCTATTACTTTTGTAATCGTTATGTCCAAAAATTAACTGTAAATCAGTTGCATGAAACAATGAACTGAATTTAATATTTGTTTTGATTTAATGCATTTTCCACAATGACCAAATGTCATGTCAGGTCCTAGGTTAAGTGTAGGTCTGATGTTTATGACACTTTTCTAGGAAATGTCTGGCAATGGATGTCATATATGTCGTCTTATAAGACTATATGAATACACCTTGGAATTTGGTAAGGATTTCTCCAGTAATGAGAAGAAGATTGTTTAGAAGAATATGGGTGCAGGTTTTGTCTTTGGTGGAAGTAGAGCAGCACCTTAATACTTTCCACGTACTGACTTGCTTCCCTTATTGAACATAGTAATGAGCTGGCATTCCTCAATTCTTCTGGAATGATACTGACATCATTCCAAATTTGAAGTTTGTGGAACTTAGTACCAGTTCCTTGACTTCAGCTGATGGGTCAGCTAGTCTTGCATATCTACTGTCTTTGGTCTACTGGAATGCACTTCATATTCTTTTCAATTACCTGAATAGTAATCAGTAAATGATTCTCTTAAAGACTGCTGTGGAGAAACATACAATCCTGGGATGTGTGTGTGATACACAGGACTTGGAGTTTAGGAGAGTTTCAGACTGTTTCTCCTGTCTGTCTGAATAGTTTGTCTGTTTCAGGAGTATCATACCAATCTGAGATTGAAAGAAAGTATGTTGAAAGACAACCCGGTTGATCATTACAGCCCTAAATGGCCTCTGTATTCTAGAAGAAGCTCTGCAGATCATGTTTGTCAAAACAGAAGTGCAGATCCCTGGGCATGTCTTATCACCATTAGTTTTTTATGTCTCATATATTTCTTTCAGATTCTGCCATTATCTGTTGATCTGACTCATTTTTGAAGCCTTGAACTGTAATGTAGTTTTCACGGTATTAGTACTAGTGTTGCCAGGTTATTCAGTCAGTGAAATCAGCACATATGACTAAATGTCTATGTTGAACTAATTTTGCTGTACTCAGTATAAACATTATGTACTAGCACATAGACAACCTGGCTTGAAAATTTAGCTCCTCTTGAACCAATGAGTATTTTAAGAACCTAGATGCTGAATTCACTGTGCACTGACATTGTTCACGTTTAGTGTTCATAATAGATCAGTTGAAGCACCAGTCTGGCCAGCATTCAGTAACCTAGGTAATTTATATAAGATGTAACACCACTTCCTACAATAATGCAATTATAGACACCTAGAGTTTTAGACACCCATGGTTTTAGTATTTATAATATTAAAACTGTTCAACTATGGGATTATTACATAATCATTTATAATAACAATGATACAATATAATCAATTTTTATTATATCCCACTGGTAAGGGGTATGTCATCATTGATTAGTTTTTATTCTGAGGTCCTTAACCTATTTTTAACATGAATACGTATTTATTTCTTTATTGATGAATTTGTTGTAATTTATTTAATCAATTTATTCATATTTTTATATATATATATATATATATATATATATATATATATATATATATAATTCAACATTTACACATATTTTTAATTTTTATTACATAAATAAAATAATAAATGTGTATACAAGTCCTTCTGTTCTCATGAATATTCAGATTTTATCAGTTCACAAGTGTTTTAGATGCACACTAAATTAGATATATGTTACTAGATTGTTTGTTTTCATTCCTATAAATTTTGGTCAGTTATTTTTATGCCCATTTTATTCCCAGTTCTTTCTTGGTTGGTTAGTGATATATACAATACCATTATAATTTTCGTATATATATATATATATATATATATATATGTATACAATTTTTATTATTATTCATCTTTTGGAGTGCACTTATCGGGTTGAATAAGCAACCTATCATGCATTTACAAAATACAAGTATAGACACAACATTGTGCAGTATTTTATGAGTTAACATGCAGTTGCACTATTATTTTGGGGGCAACGAAGGGTTAATAGACTTTTTTTGAATTAACTGGTGGACCAATAGAGTGCATTTTACTTATTTTATTCACTATATAAAGAGCAAATGTTGTTATGGCAGAGGATTCTGATGAAGTCTCCTTGTAGGAGATGAAAGCACTTAATCTGTCTATTTTTATACATGTTTATACAAGTTAAATAAATTAATTTTTTGGTGGAATTTGTCTTGCGGAATTATTTGAAGTGGAACTGTACTGGGTTGTCTTTGAGCAGTACAAGTATATGGAGGACAGCCTTTATTAATACCTGGAACAGAGTTTTTGGTTTTTCATGTGTTGAAAGCTGTTACTATGGGAAAATGATGTTACTTAGGAATCACTGGGGAATAGGTGTGAGGCTCCATGTGCCAAGAGAGCCCAAACAAATGCCCAAATTGGAAAGAAATAATGAACTGTCTGGAAATGGTAAAAGTCAAATGTTGGAAACTGTTAGACTTATTTAATGTTTTCTTTAGATGCCTGGTGTCATTTTGGGAAATTATGTGGACAATTTGCAGGAACAGTGAGATTCTATAGAGATTATTAAGAATCACTTGGAGGAAATTCATGATAAAGTAGAAGTAACAATTACACCGCCAAACCAAACAGAACATAATCTTACAGCTAAAGAAGATACAATGCGAATGATTAATCTATAAACTTATGGAGTTTTGGAAGGTGTGGAAATCCTGGACTTGGTTGACTATGTTAAAAGTAAAATTAAATGGTGTATTGAACTGGAATTTCCAAAAACCCAATGAGCTCATACTCATAAGCAGCATCTGAAAGGAAATAAGGGGAATTAAGGCCAATAGTGGCAGACTGTTTCCTCATGTTATAAGAAACAGCAAGCACTATGAAGACTGTAGCATCCAGGACAGTGGATGGTCTTCCAGTATTTGTGGGGCACAGTTATTCAAAAGTGACTTTATAATGTAGAATGCAATAAACAGAAGCAATCCAAAGGTGCAAAAATAGAAAACTGAAATTTATCCTGTCCTTTCTAATGGTGTTTACAGTATAATGGAATGGGATGAAAGTGGGTAATAAGGCTCTAGACTATTTCATTTTTGCAAAATGAAATAAGCTTCCTTTGTCACTAACAGTATATTTCAGTCTACCCAGGTTTAAACATTTTAAGCAATATTTCATTGATGGTACTGACTCCATAAACTGGTGCAAAGCCTTAAAATGAAATTAGTACATTTCAATTAGAAATTTGAATTCTGTCTGCCAAATAACTAAACTTTATCAGCAATGCATCTGTTTTGGGTACAGTACTGTCATACTGTTTACGTGTTTGTGTATGTATATTTCTACATGTGAGTGTAATTTGTAGCCAGAATTAAGATATCCATGGACTAGAATAAAGTTATTCCCATTTTTCCACTTTACACTTTTCCTTAAAAAAATCACATGCCATTAGTGTTCTAGTTTTACAACTTAGTTGAACCTCAACTACTGTGAAGCATGGATTACAACCCAACTATTCCTGTTTTATACATTTTATCATTCCACGCATTTTTCTTCAAAAATTTATGCCATTCATTTTTTTTTCAAGTTCAATTATTTACTGGCATTTCTTCAACCTTTATAATGTTCTGCTCAGTCTAGTTTTAGGTCTACAATCAATACAGTATATCAACTATTCCAAATTCACTGTATGCACTTCATTATGTCATCAAACAACATGCCCTTCTCTCAGAAGGAGCAACTCTATACTTCAAAGTACAATTCTACTGATTTTGTATGCTATTTTGGTGTACTTAAACACTTCATTTTAGTAATGCTATATTTTATTTAGACAATGTATTTGCAACTCTTTCTTTTTAGCATTACTGTTTAAACATATACACACACATACATACGTACACCAACAGAAAAGGAGAGCTCCCTTAGAGGAAACATATGTAGTGTGGTACACCACCTTCCAGAAAACAAACAGTCACTATAAAGATCTCATTTATGCTGCTCACTCATCTGGGCTGTCTGAGGAGTGGGGGAGGATCATGATACACACATTACAAATGTTACAGAAATAAAGTCAATTTAAAGATTATACTCTTGCCATGGGAAGCCATATTTGTGCAAGGTCCCCTGGTGATTGTTTAATCTCTTCTTCTGTGCCTTTAATAACATGTCACATTGGTATTTTAATATTAAAATTTCTCTTCTTCTGTGCCTTTAATAACATGTCACATTGGTATTTTAATATTAAAATTTCTTGGTTATTCAGATTTGAAACTACCTGGCTGTGTCTACAGCTTATGATCTTCCTACACTGCAGCCCTTTGATGAAACTAAAAGTGTGCCTAGACAAGATTTATTTATTTATTTTACATTTGTTGACCGGGCTAGTCTAACTGGATATATGTCCATTTTCAGTAGAGGCCCAGGGAGAACAGCTCCAAACATCAGCAGTGACAAATAATAAAATATATAGTAATAGTCAAGTGAATTACAGTATATTGGCTACATTTGGCAGAACAAAAATTTTACAAAGTAATTTAGTAGGTTTAAGCTAAGATCAAATACAGAGAGCAAAAAACATAATTGTTTTTTTTTTTCCAGTACTATGAAGGAAATTATTAATTACAGATAGGTGGCATAAAACAGTACAGTAGAGAAGTATGGAGAGAGCAGGAAGGTGAATGAGATATCAGTCAGGGTTAGAGCAGGGACAAAGCCAGTGAGTTGTAAGATATTCTTTAAGATGTTTTTTAAAAGGAAGAGTGGAAGCAAGGGTGGAATGTTCAAGTAGGAAGTTGGTTCCAGATTTTACCTACTGTGTTGGTGAAAAGTGAGTCCCCGGCTTTGTTATTCAATTTAATAGTGGAAACTAGAAGCTTATTAGCTGAGCGTAGTGTTGCAATATTTTTGTAGGGTGTAATCAGATTAGTGAGGATAGGGGTATTATTAGGGTGGTAAAGGATCTTTTGGGTGATAACAAGTTGTTGACAAAGTAGTTGGTTCTGCAGTTCTAGCCATCCCAGTTGTTTTAGGTTGAGACAGTTGTGAATTCTAAAGGTGGTGCCAGTGGCAAATCTGGCTATGTTATTGTAACTGGTGGAAAGTTTGGTGAGGTTGTTTTTTGTTAGATTGGTATATATTGCAGAAGCATAGAACAGGGTAGAGATAAGGTGGGTCTGGGCAATAGTTATTCTGGCTGAAGGGAAAAGGAAGGGTTTGATTCAGTAAAGGGTGCCTACTTTTTTGTTGACAGACTTTATTGTAGAATTAATGTGGTCATCAAAACTAAGGTTATTATCAATTGTTACTCCCAGTAGATGAGGTGAAGTGTCTGGGGATATGTTAGTTGCATTGTTAGAGGTTACTGTGAAGTGCAGTTGAGGTGACTTATGAGTAGGGGCAAAGAGCAATAATTTTGTTTTTTTGGGGTTCAGGAGGAGGCAGTGTTGCATGAACCAATTTTCAACACTGTTAAATACTGTTTGGGTGAGAGACTGGAGAGAGGTTATGGACTTGGCTGAACAAATTAAAGCAGAGTCATCTGCATATTTTATGCAGGTGGCCTGAGAAATTTTGGTATGTAGGTCATTAATAAACAATGAGAAGAGTAGAGGTCCTAAAATAGAGCCTTGAGGTACACCAGTGTTCAAAGGGAGGGATTTAGAAAGATTATTATCCCACAGTACTGCTTGCTGTCTGTTTTCCAGATAGGATTTAAACCATTGTAATGCTTGTGGGCCAAGTGATTGGGCTTTTAGAATATCTATAAGCATATTATGGTTGACCATATCAAAGGCATTTGAAAGGTCAATAAATAATGCACAGGAAAAAGTGTTATTGTTACGATTTTTGTTTATGGAGTCAGAAAAGGATAGTAGGGCAGTTGTTGTGCTATGGAATGGCCTAAAGCCATGTTGGCAGTTGTCAAGTAGATTATTTTGGAGAAGGTGGTCAAGTAGTTGTCTGTGTATGCATTTTTCCATTATCTTAGCTATTGGAGACAGTAAGGCAATAGGCTGAAAGTTGGAGAGTTCAGTAGATGACCCACCCTTATGTAGAGGGATGATGTGGGATACTTTCCATATGGAGGGGATTTTGCTTTCTAAAACTGTTCTATTTATAAGGATGGAGATGGGATAGGCAATGGCCTTCGCTGCAATTTGCAGGTATTCAGCTTGAAGACAGTCAGCAGAATGGGTGCATGGTTTTAGTTTTTGAAGGTGTTTGCAAATGAGGGATGTAGGCACCGGTTGTATTTGAAAGGTTGGAGATGGTGTCTTAGTGGTATTTAATGGGGATGTGGTAATAGGTGGTAAAGTATTGGCTAGGGTTCGAATGGCTTCAGTAAAGTAGTTATTAAAGGCATCAGGAATCTGGTTAGAGTTATTTTGGTTGAATCCTAAAGAAGCAGGAGTTTTAGAGTGCCCTAGCTGAAGAAGTTAGTTTATGCCAGACCAGAATTTTTGTGTTTTTTGTTGATAAGTTTGTTGGAGGTGAAGGTAATAGTCTTTTTTGTCTCTGAGAATATCTTTCTTGGTGGCATTTCTTAACTGTTTAAAGTAAAGGTGATCTGAAGGACATTTGGAGACTCTCCATTTGGCCCAAATTTTATTTCTGAGGAGGATCTTTTGCCTAGTTTGTTTTGTGAGCCAGGGGGCAATTTTGGTTCTTATTCGGGAAGAGCGATAGGGAGCGTGGTAATCTAGGATCTGAAGGAATCTAGTGTTAAAGTAGGTCACTGCTTCATCAAGTGGAAGATGAGACATAGGTGACCAGTCACGTGCATTCAGTTCATTTTGGAAGCTCTCTGGATTAAATTTTTTTTTTTGGAACGAGAGGTTTTAAAATTATTAGTAGTTGGGCTATGGATTCTTTGTTTAATAATGTAGGTTAGCATGTGGTCACTAATATCGTCAGGAAAGGTTCCTGGTTTATAAGTATCAAGGTGGCTGTTGATAAGGATCCAGTCTAGGGTGGTTTCCTTACTGCTTGGCTTATGGATTCTAGTAAGAGTGGTTATAATTTGTGAGAATCCGTAAACACTTATATGATTGGTAGGATTAGGGGAACTGCAGGTAGCCCAGTCTATATTAAAGTCACCTAATGCAATGGTTTCCTGAGGTATGTGGGTAGCGAGGTAACTAAGTTTTCAAGAGTATTGATATTATTTCCAGGGGGGTTATGAGCAAATTAGATAGATAGATTTGGAGTTGCTGATTTGAAGTTTGGCACTAAGAGTTTCTGAATTGGTATCCGATGGTAGGAGCACACTGAAGGGTGAAACTTGGAGTTCAGAGTTATAGATAATGGCTACACCTCCACCCTTTTTGGTTTTACGGTCACATCTCAGGATATTATATCCAGGAGGGGTAATCTCCTGGTCCAGAGTTGAGGGCTTTAGCCATGTCTCTGTAATGCAGAGAATATCAAATGAGTCCACATCTAAGAGTGCATGTAGGTGGGTAATTTTATTGTTAATGCTATGGATGTTAAGGTGAGCTATTAGGAGGGAGTTAGAGGGTCTATTTAAGGTAGTGATAAGAGGAGATGTTAGGTTGTGTAGGTTATTGGGAATATCAGTATTGGGGCCAGGGTTTGGATGAATATCACCATCTAATAGGGGGTGTTGTTGAGGATATTGTACAAACTTAAGGATTTTGTAGAAATTGTTTTGGGGATTTTTTGATAAGGAAGTAAGTAACATGGGTAGCTCTATGGTATTTTGGTAATATATACATAGAAGTGGAGGTTGTTTTACTGTATAACAGACAAATCCGTACAAGAAAAACCACGAACTAGTAAAACCACAAAAGGCGGGCACCACTGCAAGCAAAGCCGGAAAACCAAATAAATATCAATTAACACAATTTAATAGTTGAACACAATAAACTGAGAGCTTTCGGTAGGATCAGTGTCCTACCTTCTTCAGATAATATAAAAATCAATTAGCAGAGTATTTAAAACATAAGAGACACACAATTAAACAATTAGTAGAATGCTAAAAGAAACCTACTTGTCCTTAAAGCTACAGTGGATTTACAAATATTGTACACTAAAATAAATAAATGTGCATACAATTCACACGCTTACAATTGAGAAATACTGAATGTTATAGCCAAATAAAAACATATTTATATATAATACTAGAATAATTTATAAAACCCTAACCTAATATATCTATATTACTAAAAACTATATAGTCATATAAATATAATGTAAATATAAAATAGATATAATATAATGCAATAAATCCAAAATAATTCATAATACACGAGTCTAAACAAATATATAAATATGTTTAAATTATAAAAACTCATGCTGGGAGAGATCCTTGCTTTTTCAGAATGAGTTATTTATAGAAAATGTAGCCTGGTACACTCGGTACCAGGATGATATGTTCATTATATGGAAAGGTCCTAAAGCACTTATTTCTACGTTTATAGATAGTGTGCAATCAATGACTGATTTCTTCGAATTTACTTATAAATTCGAAGAAATGGAAATCAATTATCTAGATGTCCATCTTGTCAAAGATATAATCAATAGAAGGTATAAGAGTGTGATATATTGAAAACCGCCCTACTCAAACTCCTTTTTGCACATTACGAGTAGTCATCCCTTTCACCAAAAGAAAGCTGTTGTGAAGGGACAATTAGTGAGAACGGCTAGGATAGTTACCGATGATATAGACTTCTATTTGGAATGTTCACACCTTAAGAGCATGTTTCTAAGTCAAGGTTACCCAAGGCCCTTGTTAGATTCCATTTGCTTGGAAGTCAGTAATAAAAGACAAGTAGGTCATTTTAGGCCCTTGTTGACAAATAGTTCACCTTCCATATCAAATGCCTTGAGTACAGTTAATAATTTGCCTATTCACAAGGCTGAATCAGACTACCGAGTTATTTCCTGTGTACCTATTCGTTGGACCACTATAATATGAAAGAAATTTTATATAAGAATTGGTCCATTATAATAGAGGACAAAGGGCTACTTAAAGTGTTAGGCTTACAACCTAAAATTACCTTTAGAAGAGGGGCTAATTTAAAAGCTATATTAGAAAGGAATAAAACTGTTGACACTCAAGCTAATTTTGGTATGTACAAATGTGGTGCATGTCACCAATGTAAGTTTATCTGTGGTGACAACAAAATGAAGCTGAAAGATAAAACATTTTTTATGAATGGAAGATATAATGTCATACTAAAGGTACCATATATGTAGCTACTTGTTCTCAGTGTTCCGTATTTTATATCGGAAAGACAGAGAGAAAATTGAGACAACGTATCTATGAACATGTTTATGCCATCAGCAAGAAAGATTTGAATAATGCTTTGGCTAAACATATAGTTGACTTCCCTGATCATGGTTTTAAATTTTCAGTTTTACAACAAAGGCATCTGGATCCCAGAGGGGGTCCTTGGCAGTTAAATTTGGAAGTTGATGAAATTATGTGGCAGATTAGAACTGAAGCCCATATATATATCCTGGTTTAAATTAATATATATCTATTAAAAGTATGTTGAAACAGTTGGCACTAAATAGATGACCTAAGTAGAGTACCATGAGTTGTCTATTATATAATTTTAGCTAGTAAGGGTTTGTGAAGCCTATGAGTTGTACATTGTATTCAATTTTGAGTTTAAGCTGACAAGTAGCGCTGATGGTTTTGGTTATACCTTGGAGATTTCATACTGTCTGAGTGCTAAGCTTTAGGCTGCCCCTGATATGCGGTTCTATAGGTGTAGGTATATAAACACATTTTTTATAGGCTTTAGATATTTTTTATAATGAAGTTATTCTTATATATTACATGTATTTTTAAATTAATTCATTATACTCATCTGTTTGATGAATATAGCCATTTTAACTAATAGAATATTTTTTGGCTATTTGCACATGAGTTTTTATAATTTAAACATATTTATATATCTGTTTAGACTCATGTATTATGAATTATTTTGAATTGATTGCATTATATTATATCTATTTTATATTTACATTATATTTATATGACTATATAGTTTTTAGTAATATAGATGTATTAGGTTAGGGTTTTATAAATTATTCTAGTATTGTATATAAATATGTTTTTATTTGGCTATAACATTCAGTATTTTAAGAAATGTATGCACATTTATTTATTTTAGTGTACAATATTTGTAAATCCACTGTAGCTTTAAGGACAAGTAGGTTTCTTTTAGCATTCTACTAATTGTTTAATTGTGTGTCTCATGTTTTAAATACTCTGCTAATTGATTTTTATGTTATCTGAAGAAGGTAGGACACTGATCCTACTGAAAGCGCTCAGTTTATTTTGTTCAACTATTAAATTGTGTTAATTGAAATTTATTTGGTTTTCCGACTTTGCTTACAGTGGTGCCCGCTTTTTGTGGTTTTACGAGGTTATGTTACTGTGGTTGAGGTAGTTTATGGTAGAAATTGGTAGAGTTTGCTGGTAGGGGTGGTGTTGTTCAGGAAGAGGGAAGTGTTCAAAAAAGGTTAAGATGATGGTAAAGTAAGGAGATAACACTCTTTTAATAGTCTCAATGTGACAGTTGCATGCTTGAACAGTTGAGTAGTTCTGTCAATAAAATACAAATGAAAATGTGTTGCAAAGATCTTTTTTCTTCAAACCGGAGTTCCCAAAATGTTAACCATCTTTTTTTAAAATGCAGGACTGTTTGGAAAATAATATGCATGGTCTGGTAAAAAGCAGGGTGAAGGGGATAAAACAGAAAGATGTCAATGCATCAAGGAAGTTGAGAAAGTTCAGCAAAAGCATTTTCGTATAAGAAATTCAAACAATGAAAACCACTTGAAAATGAAGGGTAGTTCAGATGTGATACAAATAAGATTTTCTTACACGTACAGGGTTGTATATACACAGAATAGCCTACCTAAAGGGCTTCTACAACTAAAAACAGTGGTGGGATGCAATAATGTAAGGAAGAAAGAAAACTATTCAGTTGTGAACTAGAAAAGATAGAAGAAAGGTGTTCAATAATTTAAATGAATCCTATTCCTTGAGTAGAATAACAGTCACTTCATCTTTCTAACATATCTAGTGTTCTTCTAGGAAGGTTTCCTTTTATCAGGGAAGGGAGACTGTGGGAAATTTATGGAAAAAAGCCTATACCTCTCACACTTTGGCACTTAGGGTGAAAATCTATCAAGCTTGTTTGTTTTATTAGAGACTAGGTTTATCTCCGACGTTGTATAATACAAAGAAAGTGAGAGATTCTAAAAAGATGGAATGTAAGCCACTATGACCACGAGTGCTGAATATGAGGGACTTTAGACGTTAAAATACATTTTAATTACACTTCCCTTAATATATTCAAATGAGAAAAAACATTCACTGTGATCAATCCAGAACTTCCTCTTTTAGAAATATAAGCCCATCTAGAATTCAAAACAAGTAAAGCACAACTTCCAAAGGGAGCAAAATATCAGTGCTTCAGAAAAGAGGCCATGAATTCATTACTACATCTTGTTAAAGACAACAGCACAGATTCTACACATTATATTTCAGATTCTATGTAGGCAGATTTCCATTCACTTCTTCATCCTTTATCTTTGAAAATGTCTCCTCACTCAGGTATTATTTATTATACTATGCTAATTTGTGTAACTAATGTAAATATTTTTTCTACACGTGTAAATAACATCTGTTTTTTTTTTTTTCAATAATTTATTGCCCTGTACTAGATTAACTGGTCTATTGTTCAATCATGACCATAGTCTTGTTTTCTGTTTGCACCTCTTGAGCTGGGCCTGAAAAAGATTCAGAGAGATCAGTGTTCATGCTCCATCCTAGTCAACAAATGCTACTGTCTCTCCTCTTTTATCTCTCACCAGTTCATACCTTGTTTATTACCATAAACCCCTTCTACATACCTCTGATCATATATCTTAAATTTATTCTATGCTGGTTTACTGAGTTCATCGTAGATGTGCATTTCCTTTTCAAAATGTTTTGCCTCACAATAGTGCTTTTTGGTTTCTCTACATCACTTCTCTACCATTGCAAATATTCTATAGATGTTTTTGAAATTTTTGTGTACTCCTGAATGTATAATTATTTTGTATGTGTATAGGTTGATAGGTAGGTACTAGGCTATCTGCCTGAAGCATTTATAATCCTAGCCAGAATGGATTGGCTTTCGCCGCCCCCTTAGATTAGTTTTCTGTGCCTCTGTCCAACAGAGCCACTGAAGGGATCCCCGGGGTAAACTTTGTTTCCCATCTACTCGTCAAGGTTTATTTTGAAGAATGTTAGCGAGGAGCTCTGCCTAATGTAGATTGGAATCTTGTTCCAAAGCATGGGAAGTCTCTGGGACAGGAATCTATCCCTCCAGCACGTCCTATTTATTGTTGTAGTGAGGTTTAGATCCCTAGAGAGTGTGGCTCGAGGGGATAAGGTTTTCTTTAGGTGAAGCATGTCCATCAATTCTGGGTTGGACATGACCTTGTATGTCAGGCAGATATCACCTCTGAGTAGGCGGTATGCAACCGAGTACAGCTGGAGTTTCTTTAGTCGAGCTGCATAGGGCA
The DNA here is from genome assembly GCF_019279795.1 of Protopterus annectens. NCBI lineage: Eukaryota > Metazoa > Chordata > Ceratodontiformes > Protopteridae > Protopterus > Protopterus annectens. The sequence continues at coordinate 536,169,346 of NC_056727.1, read as the reverse complement.
TCTGTTTGAGGCCAGTGATCCTCTTGGTGAGGTACTTTTGTGGTCTTTCCAGCTGTTGCAGGTGTCTTGTAAGGTATATCCCAAATGGGGCGTTGTACTCTATGATGGGTCTGATGAGTGTATGCAAGTGAAATGTACTTTTAAGTTTTTGTATCTGATGTATAATTTTATCTCACTGTGGAGCTTTTCTCCCCTGGTCTCTGCGGAAAATAAGCCACTAGCTCAGTCAGACAAACCCGGTCAACAAATGTAAAATAAAATAAAAAAATTACAACAGAAAACAAAAATGCCTCCTTCAAGAAAACTACAAGTGTCACTGTTTTCAAGATTCAGGCTAACCTACCCTTCGCTGGCTCTTACTGTCATGTAGAGCTTCTAACTGTAATTACTACAGCTGTTGTTATTGTACTTTAAGTACATGGTCTTACTATTAAGTCAGAAGTGTAGAAGGCTTTCCTGCTAATAGTTATATCCGAAACGAAGCGTCAGCACCTCAGCTTAACACATCTCAAATATGTATGCAGTTAGAGAACACTACTGTAGAATGTGATCTTTTGTTGTAATATTTGCAATTTGTTTGAATGTACAATTTTAAGTGTCTCTGCCATTTTGTCTCAGAACGTGGCTTGCAGAACCAGCTCACCGTCATCCATGTAAGCAACGATAAAATAAAAAACGAAACAACCCCCCCATACATATGCTGTTTAATTTTAAAGTGGATTAAAACGAAACATATTGCAAAAAATGAACTAAAAATGCGCACAATGGAGCACTGACAATATGAATTCTTCAAATTAACAGAACAGATTGTATACACAACTAATTAAATAATTTTGACGTGTAAACCAAATGATTGCTAAAAAGCACACAGACGAGGAAAATAAAAAAGCTTACTTTCCCTGACAATGTTAGTGACCTAACCTCGGGGCTGAAAACTATGACGCTTAGTCTGCTGTAAATTTATTTATTTATTTTACAGAATTTTGCGTGCTATGTTCTTCTATGGCCTAAAGATAAGCATTCGTACTACACGCCTGCCAGACTATTTTACCTTGAAGTAATGACAAATTAGAGAAGACATTACAGAAATCTAAAACTATACCTTCAAAAGTCCATGGTTCTCTCAAAAGTTCGCTCTGGCCCACCTAATCCCTTCTACAACTAACTTTTGGGCGAAAAGGTGGTGGATACATTTAATAAACAGCTAATGTAATTAGAACTGCATTCTGCTACATAAAATGGAGACATTAATTCACATAATCTTATTCTGTCAACTTTTTAAAACGTGCCCCCGTTTCTTGAAGTAAAAGCTTGAGAGTTACGGAGTCAAATTTTGAAAACATATTTCACTTATTTATTGTAGACCAAATAAAACCAACTATGTTTTGTTAATATCATTTGAATAAGCACAAATTATGGTCTTAATGCTTGCCTAACTTTTGAGTGTGATACCTTACTTAAATTTCAGCAAAATACACGGTACCCTGGAATAAAACAAAATCATGGACAGAACTGTTTATGGATACTGAATGATGTCATACCCGTGTCATAATACCCCCCCCCCTCAATACAGCTACGACTTTTAAAACTTATCTAAAATGAGTTGAAATAGCACCACAACTGCCTGTGGTTAAAGGACTGATAACACATCCAGCAAGCATTACCTTTCTTCACAAAGCATTTTTTTACGATTTCTTAGACCGGAAGTACGCGGTAATTTCTACAACACATTGGTACTCCCTGTTTCACCCTGGTGCTATTACACAACTCGACTTTAGGAGGCGGGGTTATTCCACGCGCAGTAAAACCGTGAGAAAGCATTGAAACGTTGCTAATTGTTTGGCTAAGATTTGGAGTTTGCTGTATTGTGACTGAATTTAACATTTGTAATATAACATAGATCACTCGAGTACGACTGAAGTAGGTATCGAGCGCTTGTTTGTTTCTTCGATAAAAACAACGATCTTTATAACACAGGCTAGTGAACATCTGTCATCATGTCGACTGATAATTTCTGCGAAGAAGACGGCTATGATCGACAAGCTAAGAGAATGAAAACTGATGAGGAGGAGTACGGCGGCAACGAGGAGACTTTCAGCGGCAGTGAGCAATACAGTGGTAACGGGGAGAGTGAAGGACATGGACGGGCCCAGGGGTACTATCGCGAGGTAACTCACCTTTATATTTAATTTCACGAGTCATGATTATAGGGTTGGGATAGATGTTTGGTACAGAACGGCGAGTTTAACTGGTGTATAAAAGACAGATAAGCAGGCATTTGTTTGTAGCCAGGTGACTTGCTTACTCACAGGGCCGGAAAACGTCTGGTGTTCGGAGATCTTGTGAAATGTGCACAGAAATCGAAGGCTGGCACTAGATAGATGGAATTGAAAAGTGACTTTTGCTACTTTGGAGCTTGTGTGTATGTGGTTGCAATATAGAATCTGGAAATGGATAGCGTGGACAAATGTCTTTTGGTGAATTGTGGCTGGTGGGGTTGTAAAAAAATATATGATGGTGCACTGCTTGACACAATGCCGAAAACTCTAACGTCGGGGGCTTACTACTGTTGACATTTCTCCTTCTGCTTATTGTTTAGGGTATAATTATTTACTTAACTTTGTTTGCCAGGACTTCAGATCCGTGTGAGGGCTTCTGCTGCTTGCGTCCGATCTGTTTCACTTTATAGAGGCTGGTGAGCCTGTTCGAGTTTCCAGTGAATATACTGTATGTACACTGTGAGAGCTGTTGATGCATCAAACACTAAAAATGGAGCTGTGAGGTTTTCTGTACCACAATCTTGGATGTCAGCAGGTCCACACAGACCTTTATGTACTTTGTTCGGACCGGTATATGTATGATACCATGAGATGGTGTCGTTGCTGCCTGAGAAGTTACACGTGGAGCTCCAGGGTTACATCCCAAGTCTTTGCCGTACTCGTGGGTATTGTTTTTTTGGGGAACGTATAAATGTGTCGCATTTGGTAGCGTATCTCTCATCTGTCCCCGATTTTGGTCCTGGTATTGGCTATATCCTCTTAATTCCTTTAACGTGTGACTTATGGAGAAAAGATTATGAATTTTATGTAATAAAGTTATAATTAGAGTTGCAGACTTATTTTACTTTATAAAAGGTCTGTTAATTCACGTTCTCGTTTTCTGTTTCGTTGTCCCAGATTGCCCCTGATTATTTCTGGATTTGTCCATGATTGGTTGACAGCTGTATGCGAATATTACTGATGGGGCTTCTAGTGCTCATTCCAATCTGCCCAATCCCCCCTTTTGGACAGAACTGTTGCTTATAGTTTGCATTTAGTAATGAGTTTTCCGGCTATAGGTAACTCTTCTACACCACCATGTGCAAAGGTGACATTTATGTGGTTTGTGCAATGCTTGTTTTTTTTCCCTTGTGATTGCCCCCTTTCCCTAGTGTTCTTTCTTTCCTTCCTTCCATCTGTTCTTCTGCTTACCTTCTGGTACTAATCAGTTTTGTATTCATTTTATTTATTTATTTTTTATTACTTGAGCATTTTCAGTTGTTTTGTATTTTTTGGTATTGAAACTACAGAATTATTGTGTAGTGCTGTATCAAAGAATTGCAGCATGTGCTACATTTTCAATGATTTATGGTTATAATTGTTCACAGTTCTGTTCTGTTGAAGGCTTAATAAAACTAATTTCATTGCATATGTTGTTTCTTCTCAAACTAGTTCAGCACAGTCCAACTGCTGCAGCTGTATTGTTTCAGTGGTAGGGAACGTCTTGCATCAAACACCCCATTCAAAAAAGTTACATTTTACTTTAGCTGTGTCACTCCCTGGCTGTACGAAAACTCCAGGTAAATGTATGTGCATTTACTTTTTTATCAGGTAGATACAGTGAAAAGCTTCTGGGTGGAACCCTCTTACGCTGGAGACTTCAGTACAGGAATATTTTCAGGAGAATAAATGTAAGCACATTACAACAGAAAATTTACAAGGTGATAAAGTTAGTAGTGTAAATGGCTGATACTAGGCTAATGGGCATACACACCACCCCACACCTTGTATATACTGACTGTTCAGGTTCACTATGCAGATAAACGGGTTACAAATGGAGAACAGTGACCAAGACTTGGTTAAAGTAGAGTAGATCTCCAGATGAAATTAGTTTAGGTGATTGTGTAAAGATCTTCAGCTGCTTTGGGGGTCCCTACAAAAAAGGGATAAATAAAGGGAACAATGTCATTGTGTCCCCACCTGAAGTCACCTCTATCAATCCTTTTTCGTCTTCTCTTTTCCCCAGAAACATCTACTTACTTATCCCGTAGTGGAATTCTGGCCCGATAGATTGGTGTTGCCAAATTGCGCGTAGTGTAAAAACGTTGGTTACAAATCGCTACACGTTATATGACTATCTTGTAGTATTTACTGACATTTTTGAGTTTGTATAGAAATTAGTCTAATACAAACAGGAATTGTAGTATGAAGTGAGAGAAAAAAAAACGGGCTTATAGTATATTTGGAGAGAGTCTTTGACAGAAGTAAGGAAGCAAGTGAATAAGGGAGAGTGATGAAAAAGTACTTGTTCACATTTAGGGATATAGTTTATCCTGCTTTTGAGCAAGATCAGAGTCCGATTTTAGAACGTCTTTCAGAGTGCTTTTGAAAAATTGAAAGGAGGGTGATGACTTGATGGATACAGGTAAGGTGTTCCAGGCCTTGGCAACCTTGTATGAGTAAGACAGTGCCCAGCATATTTGACTAACAGGAGTTCTGAGAAAATAGTTATGTAAAATGGTTTTTAGCGCAGCTGGATATGTGGTAAGAAGCTGTTTTCTTTTTATATGCGATATATTTAGTCTTGAGAGTTCTGTGTTGTCATCCATTTTAAGATGGCAGTTAACTGTTAATGCCAAACATCTGTGAGCTGTTTTGGTTTGGTTTGGTTTGTTCTTTTGTTAGCTTTCTTGTTTTGTTTTCCTCTCCTTGGTTCTCCACGGAAAAGGGTTACTTACATTTTCATAGTATGGCATTGTAGCTAGTATTAACCATGTTACTGCAGATGAACTATGTTTAGGCAGCATAATTGGCTCTTTCAATGCAAGCAAATGCAGTTTGAAAGTGTTTTTCTAAAAAGGTTCTAACTGGTGTCTAAGTATTACCCAGTGATTTGTTTGTAGCTGTATTAATTTTTGCTCTGCATATTACTGGCAGCCAAAGTGATGACTGATTTACTAAATGCACCATGTCTATCGTATAGTTCAAAATATCTGTATGTCATAGTTTGTTGTCCGGTGTATATTTGTATTTGGTACCGACAGTGTTGTCTGTATGTGGGAGGTTGCCGCATTCCTCAGATGCTGTCCCTTCATAGGTGATGAAGCTGAGGTTCAATCTCTATAGCAGACTGAAGAGGTCCTATGGCAGGTGTGCATGCAGAGCTGGGAGTTTTCTCAGTAAAATTTTTATCCGAATGCTGCAGGTGCCAGTATCTTATGATCAGAGGAAACTGTAGAATAATTTGCTGTCCATCAGGTGCTTGTGATTAGAAAATCACATTTGTGGGAAATTTAACTGTCGGAAATGTTTATACTTGACTGTGGTAATGGTTAGGGATGGTTCACTGACTATTGCAATGCAACATGTCCATGTAAATGGCATTTTGTATAAAGAATTTTAGCATTATATTCTAAGTTTTTTAATTTGTTCTAATTTAAAAGATTTTGATTTGTACTAGAGCTTTTCTCCCCGGGCCTCCACTGGAAAGAAACCTTTGTGCTCACCTGGACATCTCTGACAACAAATGTAAGCTAAATAACAGTTGGTCTTTATCAAGTGTTAATGACTGAAAGTTTTTTGCTGCCTTGGAGCATGCTGTGTGCCTCACTGGTAAATCCTTTTCCCGTACGCACTGTAGGATATGTTTTTGAAGACTGGATGGTCTATTTGCCCACTGTTAGCAGGTGTACTATAATTGTGTACTTTGGGGGTTTTATTGTGTGCAGTATTTGTGCTCGGGTATAGCAAATGGATTTCTTATCCATGCAAATTCTTGTTTGTACTGAAATGTAGATATGTTTAACAAAAATTTTATTATATTACATTTTACTTTGTTTTTGTCAGAAGACTGTGTGGAGTCCAAGTAGATGACTAAATGCCTGTCTTTAATGGGTGTTTACTTTCAGTAAGCCATCACTGGGTAGTTTTTCTGTCGTACAGACAGTTTAGCTCCTGTACTGCTCAGTGTTTTTAGTGTAATGGTTATTCTGTCATGGTACATCTCTTGTAATCTAAGAAGGGTTTTAAGTACAGGCCTATCTCAAAAAAGTCAAGAATTGCCGTATTTGAGATTATTTGTTGTTCACTTAGCAAAGTAGAGAGCCTGGTATCTGTAGTTCAGTGTCTTTTTCTAGACACTTTTTTTTTTTGTGTGTGTGTTGTACTGTTGCGATATTTAGGATAAACTGGGTTGTTCGCAAAAATGTAGACATTGCTGGCTGCCTTATTGACCACCATTGCATATGTCTAGAAAATTTCATAGACAAGTACTAGGCTGGCTGCTTTTGTGGGCCATTTTAAGCTTAGCCAGTTTCCCTCAAAGGTGAGAATTGAACAATGCACCTTGTGTCTGAAGTAAGCCCCTTAACAGTTATGCCAGTCCCTCTCGGTGGGTAACTATCTGTTTAGTAAAAACTGATTGTTTGGCCTTAAAAAAAAAAAAAAAAAAAAAGAGCCCTGCAGTATCTCCTTTCCAAAGAGTGGATTTTTTGTACTTACTGTAGCGTGAATGGGCGTTCCTTCGTTGAAGGTTGTGCGTTAGGCCTGGCAAGCCAGCACGTAAAACTCTACTGCCAATTATTAGCAGACTGGAGTTCCGCTGTGGCGACCCCTAACCGGGGAAAATGCCAAACGACACAAACTGCAGAGTGTGTGTGAAGAAAAAAAATGCTTTCCCGACTTTTTAAACAAGAAACTACTTCATTGCCTATGTATCATAAGCGATAATTCAGTTGTATATTTATATGAATGAAAATAAACCATATTGACATTTTAAGTTGCAAATCCTATTATAAAATCTTTGTCATCCGAACATTGCATAGCTCATTAAATTTCTGCCTTCTCTTGAATCTAATTCCTTTTCCAAAACATTATTCTGCATGTATTGTTCCTACAATTACCTTTTTTTTTCTCTTATGTATTTTGCTCCTACCCTTTTCTAAGGATCCCAGTTTTAGTTCTTTTGTCTATATTCAATACTTCTTTTAGACTTTTTAAATTTCCACTTTCTAGTAATTGCTTTTTGGGTAGCCACCAGAGTTAAACTCGGCAAGGCCTTCACTATATCTAGGCAATTCTTACTCTGTAGAACAGCTCAAATCATTTCCTTGGTTGCATCTATTTGCTCACCCAGTATCTCTGACAGAGTCGTCTGCAGAGAATGTTTGTTTATTAAAGTCTGCCAATTCATTACACTGCCAAAAATATGTTCCCAGTTATCTGTTTCTCCTCCCTCCTCAAACACTTTGAGGAACAATTCTGTTTGTAGTCTGCGTGGGGTGTAAAAATATCTATACAAACACTTTCAGGCAAAAATCCTACATCTAGAAATTTTGCATATGTGAGAGCCATACATATATCCTCCTATTGTTTCTTTGTGAATTGCTTTTCCACTCTTTCTTCCCAGTCCTTTCTAATCTCCTCTGATTCCTATAGTTGTCCTGTAATATTTTATATGCCCTACTAATTATTCCTTTTACAATGGCACATTTTTTTATTTATTTAACATTTGTTTACTGGGAAAGCCCAACTTCGAATGGAGACCATTTTCAGCAGATGCCTGGGGAGAAACGCTCCAGATGCAAGTCTTTGTAACATGGGAGGAAACCGGAGTACCCAGAGAAAACCCACACAAACACAGGGAGCACATGCAGCCTCCGCACAGAAGGCACTCCAGCCAAGAATTGAACAGGAGAACCTTTTGTTGTAAGGCAACAATGCTACTGCTGCACCACTGTAAGGCAACAGTGCTACTGCTGCACCACTGTGCCGTCTAGTATGTTTTAGATTCTACTGTAAACTGTAGCAGTGCAGGTCTTTTCACTTAGGATCCCCTATTCCGTTCTCTTTGCCTATACACTCTGTCAGTCCTTGGTAGGGAAGGTTAATCTCTGTCCTCCTCCAGTCCAAATGTATTCTTGGCCTCTTCCCATTCTATTACCTCAAATTATTTGCTTCTAATGCATTGGTTCCTTTCCCAATTTTATCCAGCAAATTTCAGCCCCTTCTTGAGTGTTCTGTACCCTAATTGTAGCCATCCTTTTAGTCAGAATCTCATTTCTCCATTCCTGTGTTTGTTACTTTAAGAATGTAATATTCTGTATGGTTGTTTTCTTTCTGATTTTGAATGCACATCCTTGATCTCTCCTTGTTTCTTGAGATTCCTCCCTGTTTTTTTTTTTTTTTTTTACAAATGTACATATTCTGTTTTCATTTTGAAGCTCTGTTGCTTGGATTGACTATTCAGTTTTTGTAACTTGAGAAACTTTTATGAGTGTTTTTATAATTAAAAAACGCAGATAAAAGGAGATGCACCACGACCAAAGTATCTTAACCAAAATAAAACTCCAGTCTTCACTTCAAGAGTTTTAATGACATTTTGAACAGGATCCAAAAAACAGTGAGCGCTTTCACGTATAAAAACGTTTCATCAGACTTCGATGTTTTAACATAATCTCATAGTTTATGTACGTGACTCAATCACTGAACATCCAATCAAATATAAAGCACACAATTCAAAACAAAAAACACAGACTTATTGTGCTTCTCTGCCTCTTAAAAAATATTACAATACATCGTCTATATAAAATATAGTAAAAGTTTATCAAATAAAATATAAACTTATATCAAATAGAATAGTATAATTAAAATATAATGTTTTAGTGTTTATATGGTCGTGCTATTAAACGGTTTAAGTGATGTTCTGTCATTAAGGCCATGGGCTATATGTGCCTGTAGCCTCATGATCCATCTATTCTCTTGGCCTTCTGTATAGTTTTTTATATCACCTAACCTATTGTTTGTCCTAATTAACTGTATCACTCTGAATTTAAACTTGTGTGTCATGCCATTGTTAATAACATGTTTCGCTAATGCATTGTTTATATTCTCTTTATTAATGGCATATAAATGTTCCCTAATTCGTTCTCTTAAACTCCTATTAGTTTTACCTACATAAAATGAGAAATAAGTCTGGCATTGAGATTTCTGGACTTAGCATAAAAGTTAGTTATATTCTCTTCCATTGTCTGGGTGGACAAACCTACTATCATTTGCTGTCTTGTCACCAAATGTGAAGTGGGCACAGACTATTAATGTAGTAGTTAACGTAAAACCAGATTGTTTTGGTAATGTAGTTTTAGATTTTGTAGCATGTCAAGTTTGTGCTGAAATTGAAAACAAAAACTGAACAAAGTAAAGTCACTTATCGTTTGGAAGCTTTTAAAGTTAAAATGGCTTATATTTTCATTTCTCCATTTCTTTAAGACATTAGCATAGATAGAAGTTTGTCCGGTTCTGTTCATAGTTTTTTGTGCAATAAGATTTAGCATTTGTCATAATTATAATTTTGTGTAAGTTTTTTACTGCAAAATGTTCAGATTGAGGGAGACTGTTCATAGATTATATACTGTAATTTTTATGCTGGTCAGATGGCATTTTTAAATTCCGATTCATGCATATGGTGTTTACATTCAGAACTCTCTTTTTTTTTTTTTTTTTTTTTTTTGTTCCATATATTGTTAGTGGAGATGGAAGCTGCATATTTGCTGATTGTGTTTTACACCAACCTAATTCTGAGCATTGGCCTTAATGACCGGTCTTCCCAGTATCCTTCCATGTGTGTGTGTCTGTATAGCTTGCATGTTCGTACATTGGCTGCATAGCTGCATTCCAAGCAATTGACCTGGGTTCAGTTTCTGGCCAGTGGAAAAAGTCTTTGCTTTGCTTTGGGGGTTGGTGTAATGTTCACCTTATGTCTGCAAGGTGAATTCTCACGATTTGAAAGGGAAACTTGCTAGAGTTTTATTTTGTCCAGAAGGCACATGTAGCCTAGTATTTGTGATTAATATATTTTATATGTGGAAGTGTAGAAAAGTATCCGGTGCATTACTGACAGGCTTCTTGTAGGTCAGTGGGTTGTGTGCCTGCCTTTTAACATATGACTCATCTTGTGGAAGAAGAATTCGGGTCTGTCCCCAGAATTACGAAGTTTGGAGACCAATACCACCAGCAAATGTGCATCCATCTCCATTGGAGCAGGTGGGGATGGGGGATGTTAGGGTTTGCACTCTTCTGGGAAAAATTGCTTCTGTGATTGAGAAATTGCAACTTAAGAGTTTACATTTTTCTGTTGTGTGCTGTGTTACAGACTGCCACACAGTCTGTGTGTGGAGATTCCTAAACCGTGTATGTATGTATGTATGTGTATATGTATATGTATATATATATATGTATATGTATATATGTGTGTGTATATATATATATATATATATATATATATATGTGTGTGTGTGTGTGTGTGTGTGTATGTATGTGTGTGTGTATATATAAATATATATATGTATATGGATCACCTTCAGATGCCTGTTAGGGTTAGGGTGCAGGTAGGGTAAGTGTGCGGTAGTGTCGGACCTTGGGGTTAGGGGTGGGTAAGTGAGTTAGGGTTAGGGTGCAGGTAGGGTAAGTGTGCGGTAGTGTCGGACCTTAGGGTTAGGGCTAGTGGATATGTTATGTAGTGTACTGTGTTTACGTGTAGTGTGTTGGTGTAATGGTATTCAGTGTTTTGCGTTGTCGGTATTTTTTGTTGTCTGTCTTTTGGTGTCGGTGATTTGTGTTTCGGCGGTTTGGCGTTTCGGGCATCTGAAGGTGATCCATGTGTGTATGTTTGTGTGTGTGTGTGTGTGTGTGTATATATATATATATATATATATATATGTGTGTGTGTGTGTGTGTGTGTGTGTGTGTATGTATATGTATGTATATATATATATATATATATAATGTGTGTGTATATATGTATGTTTTTTTTTGTTTTTTTTTTTTTTTTTTTACCGCAGTATGTCCAGTCTGATGTAACTAAAGTTCCCCCTTGGTTGTCTGGTAATGCGGGTCGTACTGCATATGAACTTTTTTTTTTCTTTTTTGTTTCTAATAGATTTTAGAGACTACACCTGTCTTGTCTTGTATGTTTCTAGTTCTTTTTGAAAAACCTATGATTGAAACGCAGTGCTTGGGGGGGGGTGGCCCCAGATCATGGAATCCTAATAACTAAAAAATAAGGACCCACAAAGAAGAAAACTGTTACATTGCACAGTACCTTGATCCTCGGACCCATGTTGGTGAAACTCTGAAACTGACATTAGCTTGACAAACGCCTGGAGAGGGAAGTAGTCTTTCAAAAGGAAAGTGTGACAGAGCCATAAGCATCATTGAATGGTTCTGCTCACTGGAGAGAAGCAACAAGTGAGGTTGACAATATCTACATACACGGTTGGCAGAAGATGGTCATCTAGCACTGAATGAGGAGATAAATGTAAAATATACCTGCAGGTGCCTGTTTGAATTGGTTCCAGGATCTGTAGAGAGAATTTTAACTTGCAGTTGCCAAAGTACACTCTCTTCACATGCACCTGGGCCTGATGTTAGGAAAGAAGCAGTACTTTATTATCAACAAGGCATTAACACTCTTCTTTTGACATTTGTAAAACTAGCCTAGTAAGCTTTTTTTACTTTGTCTAGGTTGACAAAAGGTATAACTCTGGAAGGGACAATTAGTCTGTAATGCCCTATGGCCTATTATTCAGTCAGTGGGCAGAGACAAAATATAGTGTTCTGTGTGCGTTTTAAATATCTTTGTATGGATTTGTTCAACTGTTATAAAAATACAGAAATCCTTGTCAATTTATGCCTTTCATGGCACTGTTCTTTCAGCTTTAGGTGTATGCAAAGTAACAATTCAAATTTATTATGCATCTTTTGGGGGGGTATGTGGCCGCCCCCCCCCCCCATGTGCTGTGTATGGATGAGGGGTTAGGCCCAAAGTAAAAGCAAGCGGAGAGCCCCACCAGTGGGTCTTGTGATGTTTTCTGTTTCCTTCCTTTTGTGCACATTTAGATAGAGCATTGTTGATAAAACTTGTGGTGGCCCCTTGATTGCTATCACACCTCCCCTCTTCAGTCTAGTAGGGTAATACATAGAGGAATGAATGAATTTATAATGGTCAATATGCAAGGGGAAGCATATAAACTAATGGTGTGTTTTGTTTAATTGTATAGCCTCCTTAACTTTTTTTAACCTTCCTGTCTGTGGGTGGGCTTCTCTAATTGCCAGAGCCAGATCATGGTGAAATGGGCCCCTAGGCAGGGTAATGGATTGGGTGCCCCCCCCCCATACACAGCCTCCCCCAGCCTTTTTAGTGTCCCTTAACTTGGCCATTTCTCCTCAGTTACCTTAAACACCATTCAGACCTCAGTGTGTATACTGCTTTCTACTTGACTGCTGCAATCATTACAAATATTTTGGATTTGATTTAAAATGCATTTAAAATTTTACAGCACAAACACTGATGGACTGTATTGGTTTGTTTAGTAAATGCCTCACAATGAAAGCAGACTTTGCATTGAAACGTTTTGGTCCTTGAAGCTCACATTCATTGAAACCTACATTCAAAAAAATCCCATCTACCAGTGGAGGGACAAGGTTTACTTTTGGGCTGTTTTTGTTGCATTTAAAAAAGAAAAAAAAACTGGTAATATTGCAAAAGGGAATGTGTGGCAAACAGTTAATAGCTTCATAGCTACTAGGCGTCTCATCTAAAGGAGGACGCCCCACTAACTACCTTGATTATAGCAAGCTCAGATGCTCACAAGCCTAGTACTTATTATACAGCAGGAACTTCTTATTGTAACATTTGTTAATGTCTGTTATGTACTTCACAGATAAAGATTCTAGTTGTCTACTGATGTACTATGTTCTTAATCTGTAAATATGTTTATCGCTGTGTAATCCAATGTAACTACTGTCTATTTTAACTGTGGAGCTTTTCTCCCCGGGCCTCTGCTGAAAATGGACCTACGTCCAGTCAGACACTCCCAGTCAACAAATGTAAATTAAATAAACCTACTCGGGACTGCAGCACCCCACCCCTAGTACATCTACATAGGTTGGTACTAGGCTATTGGCCCTAGGGTCTATACAAGCCTGCCATAACAATTCCTTGGCTATTTCTTCCCACAATATTTACTTCCCTGGACCCCTGTGTAGCAGGGCGACTGACGCGAACCCCGTGGTGAATTTCCCATCTCCCATCCAATCGTCAGGGTTCCTTTTGAAGAGTGCCAAAGAGGCCCTCTGCTTGACATGTATGGGCAGTCTATTCCAGAGTCTGGGGAGTCTGTGGGTCAGGAACCTATTCCCTCCAGCATGTTTTGCTCATTGAATATTTATTGTATGTTAAGATCCGAGCTAAGTAGGGACCTAGTGGGGGAATATTGAGAGATATTTACTTTTATAGGTTGTTATATTATACTGAAAAGTATAGCAAAGGAAATACCAAAATTTATTAGAAAGGTTAGTAAAAGGGAATGTTAGTATTTTCATTTAATACAGGATGTAAGGATTTCCATTTTATGAAATCCTTAAATTAATGCTGTAGAATTATATATTTTCTATTATTACTTTTTGACTTGACGAGTTTACGTTCGCTACTTCTACTACTATTGTCTGATCTGATTAATATACAGTGATTAACTAGAAATATATGGATTGAAAATCTTCCACACAGATAAGTTTCTTACACTGTTTTGTAAATAAAGATTTTCGTGTGTGTGTCATTGTCAGGAAACTATACCACCTTGATCCCATGTTCTAATGTGATGTAGGTAGGCAATTCTCTTCCAATTTAGGATACCATAAGAAGTTTATTAATAATTTTGTTTATCTTTAATGAATTTATTTCCAGGAGAAATACTGAGGGCCATAACAATGTATAGAATCTGTGGCAAAAGTAATTTCTATCTTCGAAGAAAAGAACATTTTATTTTATCTATATAGTTTTTTTTTTTTTTTTTTTAACTTGTAATCAATCCTGTTAGAGTGAGGCAAATAGCGAACATATCTCTGTTCTCCCCTCCCCCTACCTCATACTGATGCTACCTCTCTCTCTGTTTTCTTTACAGCTTTAGCACCTACCATATTGCAACTGTCCTTCCCTGCAACTGTGATCCTCTCCACGTCCTCTGAACCGGAACCAACCACAATTCAAATAAGGGGAATATAAAGTGCGTGTCCCCCAACTAAGCATTGTATACTTGTGAGACATAGCTTTTTAGAAACTGTCCTGCAACTAATACCTGTGGCTTGCACACTAACCAGGACCACTGTTAACCACTTTACCCCTTTCCCATTTTAAACAAGCTTACCTCCACCACGCTCAGGTAACCTTACAATATAATAAATGCAGTCTGCTGAGTGTTGGGCTGTGCATTACCAGCCCATATCCAGCTATAATTTCTCTGCCAATACTGACCTCTGGCAGGCTCAGTGAAACAATGTGTTTTTGAAACTGTCTCTGCCTCGTGGTGTAATCTGCTGCGCTGTGGCTCACTCTGCTTTCCTACCCCACCACCATTCACCCCACATCAATTAGATTTGTACTTAACTCGCCCAACCCTCTTCACATAGTCACGTCACAGCCATCAGACATCAACCAGTAGTCTCCAATAATTGAAACCTGCCCATCCTAAACCAGTAGGATCTGACAACTAACTAACCCAACTGTTAACATCCCTTTTTCTATACCTGTCAGTACTCCCTAACCAAACACACTTCTCTGCTCACAAATCCTATCCGAAATCAGCACTATTACATTGTTTTCGTAAACCTCGAAGTACCCTAACAGAATGTTTCACTTTAATAGGAAACTCTTGAATTTAGCAGTCTTATACATTTCTGTGTGCTTTCTATCTCAAAAACAAAAATATCCTTGTTTTCCCACCTCTCCTCGACTAGTTTAGGCCAGTATACAGTTCATTAATTGGAGTAGCTATGGGTTCCCCTTGTGGAGCCAGCTACGCCAATTTAGTACTGGCCCAGTGGGAACATGACTGTATTTAAGGACAACAGTTTTCAGAAAGTCAAACTATATAACAGGTTTTTGGACTACATTTTTATTATGTTTCATGGTAACGTAGGGGATGCAAGCAACTTTGTTGAGGTTTTAAATAACAGAACTCCATTTTTGAAATTCACATTTACCTTTGGTGAAGACACCATTAACTATTTGGATGTTGAATTGAAGAGAGACGACATCCACAGGGGTTATGTTGCTAAAACTTGCAGGAAACCCACTCAGTCTAACACTTACATTTTTCTAGTTGCCACCCGCTACACCAGAAAAAAATCTGTTTTAAAGGGCCAACTAGTTAAGAGCGGCAAGAATGACTACTGAAGACTCTGCCTTCAACGAGGAATGTACCTTGTTGAAATGCATGTTTGAGTTGTGGGTACTCCGAATCACTGGTTGATGACACAATACGAGAAGTTTGTAGGAAAATGGGTTTGGGTTCTTTCAATCCCATTCTGACTTTGAAACAAACCAACGTGAACCTGGCAGAGTCAGATGAAGTCACATTGCAGATTCTTGGTGTTCACTCTTCTAGCACGGGTCAAACCATTTTTTCCCAAGAGAAGTACAATAAAAAAAGTTTGATTACTTCTTTTTCATTAGAAGCTAAATATATTAGCAATGTACTTAGAAAGAATTGGCAGTTGTTATCTTTTGAAAAGGAACTCACGGAGGAAATAGGGGACAAACCTGTTATTTTTAGAAAGGGCAGAAACCTCAAAAACATTATGGAAAGACCTTCAATGAAGCATACTAGAACTGAAGGCACATACAAATGTGAGACATGCAACTATTGTAAATTTATATCTACAGGGTCCACATGTATAGTGAAGCAACGTCTGTTTAAAGCAAAGGGTCGTTACAATTGTAACTCAAAATCAGTGGTGTATTTAGCTGTGTGCCAGTCATGCCCTGCCTTTTATACAGGGGAGACTGACAGAAAACTTAGAGAATTTATGAACATACGTACCACATTAGGAAGAAGAGCAACACTAACACCCTTGCAAGATATTGTAACAACAACCCTTCTCACACTTTCCTTTTTAAAGTTATAGACCAGGTACTTACAGATGAGGAGGACCCCAACAATTGTTATTAGAAAAAAAGAAACTCATTTGGCAACTTCAAATGAACTCTTACACGTCACCAGGGTTGAACGAAGTTACTTCTTTGACTTGTGTTTTAAAGTCAAGAAACCCGCTAAGACAATACTTCTTTCATCATTACTTAAACCTCAAGTCTGGTTTTTAAACCTTAATTCACAAATGTTTAACTTGAGAAACATTGGTTTTCTGACCTCTGCAGTGCTTCGCTGTACTTGACCCATACCTTATTTTATTTTTATTTTCATTTTGCATAGTTTTGTTCAGGATTTGTATGTTTTTTATTTTTGTCAGGTTCTGCATTGTGGTCTGACTTGATTTTTGCTTACTTCTAGACACACACACCTTTTTGCGTAAGCAACAATGAGACCTTAATGTTTAGACCCACGGTATTTTGAAGTGCTATGTTTACTTATTGTCAATGTCATTGAACACCAACAGCTGTGGATTTACTTAGGTGTTGCGTTTCTTTCTTTTTTTTTTTGTTTTCTACTACTTTATTTATTACCTTTTTCACACACAGTACAAACTCATTTGCAGAACAATGTGCTATATTCATGGGCACGATTATGAGCTGATTTTTCATTTGTTTAGCTATCCGCCTTTTTCGCATGTTTAGTACCTGCACGGTTCTTGAATGAAGTACTGTCTTGTGAATCTGGCGGTTTGTTTTGATTTAGACGTGTCTTTCACACAATGCCTTGCCATATTTTTTCTGAAACAGCTGCATTTTGACTTGTTTTGGCTGCTACAACTGTGCATACTAAAGCTTAGAAAGTGTTCTCATCGCAGCTTGGTGCTTTACCCATTGCTCAAGGAACATTAAAAAAATATATATTTTTCATATACTGTTGTTGCATTCTGTTGGCGTTGAAATGACCAGCAATTTCTGTGTTAGATTTTTAACACAGAAATAAACATTCGGTATTTTAATATTAGAAATAACATTTCTTTTATTAGAAACGCCTTTGAAATTCCGCTTATTGCAGACTCCTAGTTGAGTTTCACTGTTTATTTATTCATTTATTATTGATTTTTCATTATGCATTAGAGATGTGTACTCCTTACTACCTTTTCTGTTAAGGAATGGATATTATATTTGGTTGCAAGCATTACTTCATTTTATTTTCTTTTTAATCACAAGATTCTGTATGAGTTTTGTTTTACCCTATGAAAAGTTGTTTGCTAAAGTGTATTTTAAGGGAAACTAGCAGTATTTACACTTGATTAGGTTCATGAATCTTCACTAAGACATTCTTGGTTACTTTTATCAAGTTCGTGTTTCTTTTTTGAAAACTTTTTTATGTTCGACACCCTGTCTACACTAAGTGGACATTTATTTATGCTTTTAATGTAATACAACTTTAAATGTAAAGGTATGTCAGTGGGTTTTAAGGCAGATGTTTGTAATTTTGTAACACACACCCCTTTTTTTTGGGTTTTAAATTGTTTGATTTTTTTTTCCTTTGTCTGAAGAAGTCTTCCTACTAAGGGAGACGAAAAGCGCTTTACTTTTACATTTTCTAATAAACCTTTGGAGTTTTACACCTGCTGGTTCGGAACCTTTGTGTTGGTTTTTCGACATAACACAAAGACATACTCGGAGGCTCCAACAAAAAACTTACCAAAACAACAGAGGCTCCCAAAGCAGACCACCACCTCAAAACATAACACATGCAACACATACTTCAATAAATCAGTGTCATACAATCACAGCCCTTAAGGCCAAACACCATGCCTGATACACTAGTAATAGGTGACTCTATAGTCAGACACACTGACGTTCGTCTTACCAGGCTGAACAAGGAGAGGGTAACGGTGAGCTGTCTATCGGGAGCTAGGATCCGCCACATAACACACGCACTCTGGTCACTCCAAAGCAAGTACAAATATGACTCCGTCATTGTCCATGCCGGCGTGAATGACCTGAGACGTACCTCCCTGGACTACATGAAAAGAGACATAGAGGAGCTCTCTGATTATGTAGCCCAGGCTGGTATGACCCTGACCCTGAGCAGCATCTTGCCCTCACCAAGAATGATGCCACAATACAAAGACAAGATGATCAGCTTTAATAATTGGCTCAAATACTGGTGTCATTCTAGGGGGATCCAATGTCTGTCTGCTTGGGATGACATGCTGGACAAGCCACGCTGCTTCGCAAGGGACGGCTTGCATCTGTCACCACTGGGCTTCCGGATATTGGCTAAGGCTTTTGCCACCCCCCCCAGTGCCTTTTTTTAGACAAGGCTCAAAAGACAAACCCACCTCCTTAGAAAACAAAAACGGGAAAAAAAATTAAGGGTAATGCTGCTGAACGCCAGAAGTCTAAATCTCAAGATGCAGGCTCTTGAAGCACTCCTCAGTATGGAGAACATCGATGTCTGTGCAGTAACTGAAACCTGGTTCAAGGCTCCTGAGAGCACCCCAGCGCTACCAGGCTATACCCACACCTCCAGGTTAGTGGCAACACATGAAGCATCAGAGACCATCCAGGTGCAACTAACCATAGGCAAAACTGCTATACAACTGGTAGCATGTTACAGACCACCCTCCCAATCTCAGGAACCCCATTCAGCCTTCCTGAAGACATTGGAGGATATGAATGTCTCACCAAACACCATCATATTGGGAGACTTCAACTACCCTAACATAGACTGGGTGCATTATTCTAGCCCAAACACCCTAGCCCAAGGGTTCCTGGAATTCATAAATTCAAATGCAATGGAACAGCTAGTCACCTCTCCCACAAGGGGAGATACTGTACTAGACCTGATCATCCCAAACATGGGGACAGTGCTCCACACCGGAAGTATACCCCTCACTAGTGAGATCTGACCACAAACTAATCACCCTGGATATACATATCCCACCTCCACCTCCAACACACAAGACTACAGTGGAAAACTTCTCAAAAGCTGACTTCTTAAAACTGAGATGGTATCCTTTAAGCCCACTGGGCCAGTGGAAACCACATCCCACAATGCAGAATCCTTCACAAATGCTTTTTACAGACATCTCCAAGAATGCATGGATCATGCAATCCCAAATAAAACCAAGACCCTCTCCACCAAGGGCGGGCGTCCTGTCTGGTGAACCCCAGCTATAAACAAATTGTATAACAAAAGAAGGAAGCTACTGCACAACAGAGCAAAATCCCATAAAGAGAAGGCATCTCTGACCAGCACTAGTAGAAAGCTACGTTCTCTCATAAAAACATCCAAGGCCAACTTTGAGAGAAAAATCACTATGGACACTAAAGATAACCACAAGACCACCTTCTGCTATGTTGGAAACCTGGGCGGAAACCCTCAAATATGTTCAGAGTTAGTTCACAATGACAAAAAATACACTGAACCCACAGATATTGCCAACATTCTGGCAGGCAGGTTCAGTGCAAATTTCTCCCCTCCCTCACCCCCAAAAGAAGAAATACTTATCCCAGCTGAATGTCATCTCAGATGTCCAGGTGAGAACTGCCCTCAGCAAAGCTAAAAACACAGCATCAATGGGACCTGACTGTATCCCGGGTTGCGTGCTACGTGAACTCCAAGAGGAGCTAAATCCGTACATAAAAATGCTATTTAACCTTAGCCTTACTACAGGATATGTACCTGAACACTGGTGTACAGCAACAGTAGTCCCACTCCACAAAGGAGGCACCTCTACAGACCCTGGTAACTACCGCCCCATAAGCTTAACCAACCTGCTCTGCAAAGCTATGGAAAGAATCATTATGGAACTCATAAACAGAGACATTGGGGAGTTAGACACTTGATCCCACCCAGTTCGGCTTTGCAAAGGGCAGATCCTGCCTTTTGAACCTGGTTGACTTTTTTTCAAAACAGTCACTAGAGCCATTGACGAGGGCAAGGCAGTCCATACAGCCTACCTGGACTTGGCTAAAGCTTTCGACACAATACCCCACTCTGGCATCATAGACAAGCTCAACAGCTTAAATGTAAATCCATATGTCACAAGATGGGTTGCAAACTGGCTAAAGGATAGAACCCATAAAGTCAAAATCGCTGGAGCCATGTCAGACTCCAAACCATTCACAAATGGTGTCCCACAGGGCTCTGTCCTGGGACCCCTCTTGTTCGGCATTTATTTCTCAGATGTGAAAGCAAACATGGGAGGGTTGTGGCTGACAAAGTTCGCAGATGACTGCAAACTAGGCGCCATAGTCGATACACCAGCTGACACATACATCCTACAGAAAAGCCTCACTGAAACAAACAACCGGTGCCGGAGTCATGACCTTAAACTAAATGCTAAAAAATATATAGTCATCCCCTTTGGGAAAAACAAAGTACCCACAAATTGTCATACAGACAGTAACCCACTGAGTACAGAAAAGTAATCTGAGACCTGGGGACCCAAGTCGATAGTGACCTCTCATTTGACACCCACGTTGCCAAAGTGGTTAGACTTTCATCTGGATGTGAATCCCTTCATGATAAGGTGGGCAAGGTAGAAAGGCTGTCATTGTACCCCTATACTCCTCCCTTATCAGGCCCATGATTGTGTACAATGCCCCATTTGGTATGTACCTTACCCGGCACTTGCAACAGCTAGAGAGACCCCAAAAGTACCTCACCAAGAGGATCAAGGGTCTCCAACATATGTCATATGCTGCCAGACTAAAGAAACTCCAGCTCTATTCAGTAGCATACCGCCTACTCAGAGGTGATCTGTGCCTGACGTACAAGGCCATGTCCAATCAGGAATTGATGGACATGCTCCACCTCAAAAAATCCAAATCCATCAGAACCACGAGAGCTAAAGATTTAAACCTCAGCACAAATATGAATAGGACATGCTGGAGGGACAGATTTCATAACTCAGAGGCTTCCCATACTCTGGAACAGAATCCCAGTTCATGTTAGGCAGAGCCCCTCACTGACTCTCTTCAAGAGAAATCTTGACGAGTGGATGGGAGATCGTAGGTTTACCCCAGGGGTCATCTCTGTGTCACTACTAGACAGAGGCACAGTAAACTAATTCTATTATGTAAGGGGGTCTTCACTGTGGAACTACTAGACAGAGGCACAGTATTCTAAATCTATTCTGTACACTTTTGTACCATTACATGGGGTGGCGAAAGCCACATCACTATGGCTAGGCTTATAAATGCCTCAGGGCAGATAGCCTAGTACTAAACTACTTCTGTGGTTTTACTCCTGTTCTCCCACACCTCCTATAACTACCCACTACTATCCGCCAATACACCTCCCTGGCAAACCACCTAGGTAAACCATTAAACTATACCATAGCTCCAGTTACCATGCAGACAAATTCCAACCCCCTGCAAGCACATCCCAATCCTGTCAAAAATGCACCAAACTCCTTTTGCATCTCTTAAAGCCATTGAACCGCTCCAGTGACATGCATCCTGATGCTAGCCCAACTCCCCTACATAATGCACCTAGCAGCCCTATCGCATTCAATTGTGGAGTATTTATTACACAAAAACTTATCTTAATATGAATGTCAGAAATATTGGAAATAAAAATCATGATCTTCATGCCTTGCCTTCTCTCTTTTTCTGTCATTATATTGTTTATATTAAGAGACTTTGCTAAAACCCAACAGTAACAATGGCGTTTTAGGTCCAGGATGTAATATACTATGCAAAGATAGCAAAACCAAAGTGTGGGTGGGTGGGGGGGGGGATAGCTATCATATTCAAAGTTCACCTAACACTAGACTGCCTTGGACTAAACATCTCAGATTTTGAAAATGGAGAACTAATCTTTACCAAATTAAAAAATTAACCCCAGAAAACACATTAACATCATTAGTGGCCATTTCCCATCAGGAAACCATATCCCCACACAACAAAGCATACTACACTGGGCCTCCAATTCTCTCCCACAAGAAACAGTCCTGATGGGTGTGTTCAATATTGGCTGGTTAAGACTGCTCCTCTTAGAATTCAGCATCACATGATAACCTACGTGACTTCACCCAACTCCTCACATCCCCCACAAGAACTGACAGATCTTCCAAACGCCAGTCTATCCTTGACTGGATTCTTGCAAGAAAACACAGGCAAATACAAACTACTAAAAACAAGAAAAGAAAAAGAACCACACCGTTGTACAAATCTGTTAAACGAAAAGCGCTTAATCTTCTATTATTACAATGAGTAAACTTCTTCAGATCAGTTAAAAACAGGAAATCACAGTTTAAATACTCAATAAGTTTGAAAATAAATTACATGCTTAAAGTGATAACACCGTTCCTACTTAAAAGCACAACCAGACCAAAAACTGTTTAAAAAGAACCCGTAGTACGCAGACATTATGAAAGCATTGATACCAGTATCTAACCTACTACAACAAGTTCTAAGTAGGCTATAATAAATAAATAAAAGGAAATAAATAATGAAGAATAAAAAAATGATGAATGGAAAATATAATAAATAATATTAACTAACTAATAATCAAGACTGACAATACATGCTATTAACTAAATAGCACACTAGAGTGCTTAACATGGTACTAACAATGTACCAAACAACTCAATATAATAAGTGCAAAAACACAATAAATTAGCACTATAAAAACAAAATTACTCAACAACAAAACTTAGCGTAATCATAGTGCTGTGTTGAAACTTATACTGCCTACCTACAGAGACTCCTAAGTTTAAGGACACTACTAAGAGAACAATTCTCATTGAGTCCTGCTGCACTATATGCATTTAGTCTAATTTGCCACTCCAGCTCACGCTCTTCTAGCTTGATTGGGAGTGGAACACCCCTAAAATCTTGTGAAATTTGATCAATAATCATGAATTTAAATGAATGATTGAAAGACCGTGAAATATGCTTAGCTAAAGGATTATCTGGTTTCTGCTTCCTAATCGTATAGATGTGTTCATATAATGCTTTAGCTAAGCATATTTCACTGTCTTTCAATCATTCATTTAAATTCATGATTATTGATCAAATTTCACAAGATTTTAGGGGTGTTCCACTCCCAATCAAGCTAGAAGAGCGTGAGCTGGAGTGGCAAATTAGACTAAATGCATATAGTGCACCAGGACTCAATGAGAATTGTTCTCTTAGTAGTGTCCTTAAACTTGGGAGTCTCCGTAGGTAGGCAGTATAAGTTTCAACACAGCACTATGATTAAGCTAAGTTTCGTTGTTGAGTAATTTTGTTTTTTTAGTGCTAATTTATTGTGTTTTTGCACTTTATTATATTGAGTTCTTTGGTACATTGGTAGTACCATGTTATGCACTCTAGTGTGCTATTTGGTTAATAGCCTGTATTGTCAGTCTTGATTATTAGTTAGTTAATGTTATTTATTATATTTTCCATTCATCATTTTTTATTCTTTATTTATTTCCTTTATTTATTATAGCCTACTTAGAACTTGTTGTAGTAGGTTAGATACTGGTATCGATGCTTTCATAATGTCTGCGTACTACGGGTTCTTTTTAAACAGTTTTTGGTCTGGTTGTGCTTTTTAAGTAGGAACGGTGTTATCACTTTTTAAGCATGTAATTGATTTTCAAACTTATTAAGCGAGTATTTAAACTGTGATTTCCTGTTTTTAACGGATCTGAAGAAGTTTATTCATTGTAATAAACGAAAAGCGCTTAATCTTCTATTAACAGATTTGTACTACGGTGTGGTTCTTTTTCTTTTCTTGACTGGATTCTTGTTAGCAACCCCCTCCCTATCATCTCAAGCAGGTTGTCTTCCTGATGGTCTAAGTGACCATCTGCCAACCTTCTTTCTATGAACCTGTACTCACCAAAATGACCAAACCACCTACCGCACAATTGAAATAAGTCTATTTGGGCTAGAGGGTTTTTTTTTTTATCACTGCTCTAAAAAGCTGCAACTAGGATTCCCTCAGCTACCCCTGGATGACGCTATTAAGTCCTTTAACCCCAGAACCATTAGAGTGAAAGCCAACTATGCACCCTAGCTAAGTAAAGAATGCAGATCATCACTCAAAGGGTAAGACAACGTCTGGAAAACAGTATCTCAGAAACAAAACCGAAATTACAAAACATTCTTAGAACTGCGAAACACAAAGCTAATAAACATGTAAAACAAGACAAACTCTACTACTACAGTATTCGGATAAAAACACCACAATAATCCTCAAAACTTCTGGGTTGCAGTTGATAATGTACTCCTACCAGGTAAAGCAACTACCCCCACTCCAACTTCAAACAGCAATTCTAATAGTATAGCGACTCTAATAAATACTTTTAAAGAAGCTATCCTAGCCCTTGTTAATTCTCAAAACATCTCCCAACAACTCTGTCCCAGTGGCACCCCAGCAGAGAAACACCTCTAAAAATAGCATCAACCAGTATCTGTAGATACCATAAAAAAACTTATGTAAACTGAACCCAGTCTAGCCGCAGACAACCTCCCAGCTGACTTTCTGCAAATCGCAGCAGAAGGAATAGCATGCCCTTTGGCGATACTTATTAACAGATCGATTTGTCTGAGGGCTTAATACCTGTTTATCTGTAAGATCTCCCACATTATGCCTTTACACAAAGGAGGTAATTCCACCAAATTTATTAATTATCATCCAGTTGCCATTCTATCACCCTTCTCTAAAATCCTAGACAAAGTTGTCCATTCCCAACTCCATAAACTACCTTCTCACACATACGGGCGTTTTTTGCCCCTAGCACAGTACCACCACAGCCGTAATGTCCTTTTACTAACATAGTTATCACTATAGAAATCAAGGACAATTTTTATATTTTTAGACTTGTTGAAAGCCTTTGATATTCTAATGGTAAATCGCAATAAACTCATCAGTGTTCTCTCCTCCCTAAACCTTAGTAGCTCCTCTATCACATGGTTTCTAAGCTACCTATCAGGACCTCAACAGGCCGTACAGTGGCAGCACCACCTCTCCACTCTGTTTTCCCAGTCGTCTTAGGGGTCCCACAAGGCTCGATCCTTGGGAATCTACTTTTCTCCCTTCAGTTAACTCCACACCACCACTCTTCATGGCTCCATGATACAATATGCAGATGGCTGTACTCTTAATACGTGCAGCCTTACAAGACCTCCACACCATAACCCAAAACTCATTTCTATCTGTAGAAACCTGGCTCACCAATTCCTAACTCATTCTTAACCCCAGTAAGACAAAAGTCCTCTCCTCTTCTGCCCTGCAAGATCTCCCTCATCTTACCTAACTTTCAATGTAGTGTCAACAAAAATAAAACTGTTATCCCCTCAATAGCACACACTAAACTGCTAGGCATTGAAATTGAGCAATGTGAATGTCGAATTTCAGATTGTCAAACAAACACACCTTCTGTCGGCTCTCTTATATGCCTTCCCAATTCTAACCAATCTTCGTAAAACTGATCTAACCAAGATGAAATCCTGTTATGATACAGTTGCCAAATTTGCCACTAATACCACACACAGGTCACATCACTGTACAGCTCTTAAACAACTAAAAGGGCTAGAACATCCTCAACTGCTACACTGTAAACTGTTTAACCTTTGCCCACAAATTCCTACATCCGCCTGATAAAATTCCTGCCCTCCAAAATCTTATACAGACATACACCTCAAGAACCCTCTGTTCCAGTAACAAACTCCTAGAAACCACCACCAAAGCTGCTAACTCTGCTGTGGAATCGCTCTTCTCAAATGTCATTCCTAAAATATGGAATAATCTGCCAACCCCTACTACCTCCAACTGCTGCACAGTACAATTTTAAAACGCTCCCAACTGCTTACTTAGCAGACAGTTGGCTCTGTTCTTTTGACTCTCCTGGATAAGTCTAACCTCTGAATATTTAACTACATATTGTTCAGAGGGTGCTATTGTACACCAATGGTCTTGTCTCTGAAACTTTTCTCCTACTCATTTACATGTATATATTCCTGCATCTCACATTTTGCTAATGTAACCTTTAATGAAATGTCTTGCCTGTCATTACCCAGTCAGTGATTGTGAATGCCACTGGAATCTTATTGCATGTTTAATGTTTACAATGTTTGTATTTCTTATTTCTGGAGTCTTTCTCCCCAGGCCTCCGCTGAAAAAGGACCTCTGTCCAGTATGGCTTTCCCGGTAAGCAAATGCAAAATAAATATTTAATATTTTTATAATTAGTTTCTATTTCCTCTGTAGTATTACATAAGATTATGCCCAAATAATTCAGGGAACTTGTTTATTTTCCAGTGTTTTATTGGCCTGTTTTTTTTGGCTCAAGTATGATATGCTTAGATTTCCATGTCTTTGAAAATAATTCATTATGGAATCTAACAAATATAAAACTGGGAGTAAAATGTCATCAGCAAAAATTGTTACAATGATTCCAATAATAGAACTGTTCTGTATCCGAAAGGCAGAGACTTCAATGGCAAGTGCAAATAGAATAGGAAACAATGGGCAGCCTTGTTTTGTACTTTTTAGTTATGGGTATACTTTGTGAAGTGAAAGAACCTAATTTGAGAAGAGCTAAGTTCTTGTAAATATTTTTTTAGCATAGAAATGAAAGAAGGAAATGGCTAATGAGGTCAATATTCCAAAAAGATAATCTCAGTTGACAGAATCAAAGGCGCTTCTATATCTAAACTAACCGGTACAGCTTCTTCATTTATAGATCCGTTTAAGTTTCTCAGGGATTACTTCTAAATTAAGGGAAGATAGTTCTGTGTCAGGAGTATTACTTGTTAGATTATTTAGAGCTAGGGTGTAATGAAATATAAAGGCTTCAAGAATATTTCCTATTTTGGAAACTGATTTCTTGGAACCTTCATGTAATAGATTCGTAATGCTATTCGACTTTAGATAAACTCATGCTTCAACCCCAAAACGTGCATAAATTTCAATCTTTCTAATGCCTATGTGTTACAATATTTAAGGAAGTGTTTAGTTCATCTATTTTCTTTCAGTCATCTGATGATGGGTGTGTAGATCTAGTCGTGATTGTCAAAAGTTGTAATTGTGTCAGAGTCTCGATCATTTACGTTATTTCTGTACCAGATAACAGTTTTGCAATAGATGTAGGCTTTTAGAGCATCCCAGACCCATTGTTGTATTGATATATCAGCAGTGTGATTTCCTCGAAGAAGAACTGTAATGCTTTTAAAAGCTAAGGTTTAAAGTCTTTGATTTTAGTTTGTATAGGCTGGTATTCTAGTTATGGAAATTAAGTTAGTAAAATTGAGTTGTAACGCAATTGAGAGACAGTTGTGATCAAAAAGAGGACATGGGAGTATAGAGAGGCAAGTATAACAGTGTTGAAATGACGTTGGCTATACTTAAAGTTTAGTGTTGTAAATTCAGGCCTGTCTGCCTGAAGGGAAAAAAATGATGTAAAAGATATAATCAGAGAAAATTTGAATTTCCAAACTCAAACATGGAATTATTAAAAGTATCAGAAATTGGGATCAGACTGCTTTCCTTAACCATCATAACCATATTTAGCAGTTTTAATAAGTTCTAGAAGTGAGTCTCACTGTTCAGATTATTTGAATTCAATTATCTAAGTAGAGTAAATGACAAGTGTTCAGGTTATAAATATCCCAAGCATCATAGATAATAAATAAATCTATCTTCATGAAAGTATGAGTGTATAAGTTCAGGTGATCAATAAAGATTATATTGGCTAGATGAAACAATTTACTGCACACAAAAAGGAAACTGTTTTGAAGGTATTGTAACCATTCAATTTCCATTTCCTTCCTGGTGCAAGCCTCGTTACTAAAGTTTATTTTAAATTAATAAAAACATTATAAGAGGCATTTAAGCTAAGTATAGATTAAAGGAATTCACTGCTATGAAGCTGTAATAAGCAAGTGAAGTATCTTGCAAATCTAGTTCATGTTCTCACTTACAATTTGCAGAGCCTTAAACATAATGTTCAAATCTTATATAAGAAAGTCCAGGGACCCTGCTGCTTACTCTCACCTGAAAGCTGATTCCACATCACAAAAGCATAAGTAGTTGCATCTCTGGCAGAATACTGTGAAATCTCAATGTGTGTGTGTGTGTGGGGGGGGGGTGTACTATTTCAGACTGGTAAGCACAGCAAAACATTCAGCTTTGAGATTCTTATGTAACATGGATATTTACTCCTAAAACAACTAAATGTGTGCCTAAAGACTAATATATACGTTTGCACTGCCTAAAATGTAGATTTCATCATAACTCAAGCCCACACTCATAATTCAGGCACACGATGGCTTGCTGTAACAGTAATTAGTAAGAATAAAAAGTACCAAGCTCTGTTTATGATAATTATAATACTTAGAATTAAGCTGCTTAATTAATATTTGTTTCTAACAAAGGGAAACTCCCTGTGTTTAACGCAAGATAAATAAAAGCTGGCCTTAGTAGTTTTGTAATTCCAGGAATTCACTGCTAGTAAACAGTCTATTTGAATCAAAAGGTGCATCACTGAAATAACCCCCCCCCCCCCTCTTTCCAAGTGTTGCATCAAAAAGGAACCCCGGGAGTTTCTTAAAGAACCTGTATGAAATGGTGCAGTTTAAAATGATTTACAGTGCTCTTCAAGGTGAGAAAAACTTCAACTTGGGCTAATGAGGGGATTTTTAACTGTAAAACTGGGGTTTGAAAGTGGTAAATATAATAATGTTGTTGTGTCTTTTGGCTTTTCCCGGTTAGGGGTCACCACAGCGGAACTCCGGTCCGTTAATGATTGGCAGTGGATTTTTACGTGCCGAGTTGCCAGCTCTGACGCTTAACATTCAACGAAGGACGCAGGCACTCTAGCTGAGAATCGAACCGGACAGCGTCTTACTGTGAGGCGACAACGCTACAGCAGCACCACCACCGCAGTGTGGTAAAAATAATAATAATAATAATTTAAAAAAGGGTGAGTTGCAGCAGTTTTCTGAGTATTTATATTAAACTAACTGTACCTAAGCAGTTTTTTACTTGAATATAATTAAACTAGTAATCACTTTATAGTAACCTAGAGTTGGATTGTAGTAACTAATGTTTTACATTTGTTTGCCGGGATAGTCCGACTGGATGCATGTCCATTTTCAGCAGAGGCCCGGGGAGAAAAGCTCCAACTAGACATACATAGATTACACAAAAAGGTAGATAACATTAGAAAATAGAAAACAAAGTGATTGTGCAATGGTTTAGTAGTGTTCCCTAGTAGGGACTCAATTCTCATGGACATACGCAATTAAAATCAAGAGACGTCAGATTGAATATAGAGCTTGGTGATAGTTGCATAGTTACAGATTATGCTTTCTGTTTATAACTTAGTGAGGGTTGGTACATGGGCAAAGCCAGTTCACTTTGAGATGCTGTGTTTTTTTTTTTTTTTTTTTTTTTTGAGACTTTTGGGGGATTGTGAGGTTAGTTTGGCAACGAATTCCAGGTTTTGCCAACAAAGTTGGCAAACAAGGATTCCCCAGCAGAGCTGTTAACTTTGTGGGTTTGGACCAATAGTTTGTTGGCTGACAGTAGGGATCTCGGGTTGCTATATGGCTTAATAATAATTATAAGTGAAGGGGTATCCTCAGGGTGGTACAGAATTTTGTGCGCTATTAAGATCTGAATGAATTAAGCTGGGCAGTTCTAGCCACCCTAGTTTCAGGTTCTGGCGGTGGTGGGTTCTATAGGTGGAGCCAGTGGCGAATCTGGCAATATGGTTGTAGCTGTGGGACAGCGTACCTAGTTTGTATTTGTTGAAGTTTGAGAGTACAGGCGAGGTATATTAGAGAGTAGGTGTGACCGGGCGATTGCAGTCCTAGCCAGTGGGGTTAAAAATGTCTTGTCTATACGGTGATCCAAGCTTCTTGTTGATGGTCTGTATGGTTTTGTTGACCTGTAGGTCAAATTTGAGATGGTCTGTGATAACCCCTAGAAGTTTGTGTTGATCTGGGGAGATAGTGGTACCATTGTTAGACGTGACCGAGAATGAGAGATAGTAGTACCATTGTTAGACGTGACCGAGAATGAAAGTGTGGCAGATCTACTAGTGGGGTGAAGAGTCGAGGTTTAGTTTTATTGGGATTTAGCAGTAGACTTTGGTGAGCTAGTTCTCAACGCTAAATGTATTTTGGGTTAGGATTTGCAGTTCGGATGGGGAGGTGGCTGAGCAGATCAGAGTGGAATCATCTGCATATTGAATACAGGTAGCTTTAGGGATAGCAGTGTAAAGGTTGTTGATAAAAATAGAGGAGTGGTGGACCTAGTGTAGAGCCTTGAGGGACACAGTGTGAGAAGTAGCTGGCTGGAGAGTTTGCCCTGCCATAGTACCACCTGTTGTCTACCAGTCAGATAGGACTGGAACCACTGGATTGCGTGCTTATTGAGGGAAATAGATTTTAGAGAGAGAGTGAGAAGTTCATGGTTGACCATGTCAAAGGCTTTTGATAGGTCAAGAAAGAGGGCGGAGGATAGCCTATTGTCATTCCTGTTTTGGTTTATGGCATTAGTAAAGGAAAGGAGGGCTGAGATGGTGCTGTGGTATGGCGTGAAGCCATGCTTGGGAGTTGGATAGTAAGTTATTCTATGTAAGGTATTGCATTAGTTGCTTGTGTACATATTTCTCCATTATTTTGGCTAGTGGGGAAAGAATGGCAATGTCTGTAGAACTGAAATAGATAAAACAAAATCCACGTCGGCAGAACCAGCTGGTTCTGCCGACGTGGATTTTGTTTTATCTATTTGTTTGTTTTAATTTTTCTGTTGCTTCAATGTCTGTAGAACTACCACCTTTTATGGAGTGGGATGACGTGGGATATTTTCCAGAGGGAGGGGGGGTAGCCCTTTCAGATGAGGTTCTGTTGATAAGGATAGATATGGGATATGCAATGGCATCTGCATTGAGCAGAGCGGCGCTAACGTATTTTTAATTTTGTTTTTTGCACCAATTTATAGACTGTTTAAGCTGTATTTTATACACTTGCAGGTTAATTTTATAGCTACATGGTATAATTTTCAGGGCTATGTGAGGGAGCACAGAGTGAAAGTACTGTGTTTAGGGTATTATTTTAGGTGTAAGAAAGGAGATCCTGGGGGCAGACTAGCTAATTTTAACAATATGGAGGGAGCCAAATTACTGTGGGGGACAGCCTAAAAGGTGCCTTTTAGACCCAGGTTGGCAGTATACAGTACTAATTCTAATCTCTGTTCTGTTTTTAAACACAGCAGCTTTAACAGTACAATTTGGTGGAACTTTTTAGCATTAGGAGCCTTATTTACAGGCTGGGAAACTTTGGTGCTGTTGACCCAGTACGGCTGAATTCAACAGTTTAAGTAGAAATGCTTTAGAAAAAGTAGTTGCCTTCCATTCAATAATTTTGCTTAGTAATACTTCTCCTGTTTTTCTTGTCAGTTTAGAAGTTGTTTTAAAGTATCTGTACCATTTTTTGTGGTTTATTTTTATTTCACTTTGTGGACCTGGCAAAGTATTTTAGTGCTTTTTTCCTGTGTGTTGTCTAAATTTTTTTTAGTGGCAAATGCTTGTTTTCCATGGGGAAAGAGGCACTGTTTTTAGCTTGACCATGGAACAGCCTGATGTTCATAGTGTTCACTGTTGCAGTCATTACTCTTGGGTTATCCTGCTGGCAGGCTACCCGCAGTCGGCCAGAATTCCAACGTCTACGTCCGGCGTCTGTTGCTGTCTCCTCTTCCCTGACGTCAGTGCACCAGGGGTATAAAAGATGCAGCCAACGCCATTTTCAGTCTTTCTTGCCGCACGGTGCCCGAAGCAAAAGCAGTTTGCAAGTGCCGGTCGGCCGACTCCTGAGATTTTCAAATCTGAATTTCAGAACCGAAGTCTTCATTAAAGCTAAGTGCCCCGTTGGGGAAACTTTTTTCTTGCTCCAAACCGATGTCAGTATTTCTTGTGGGAAGCAAATACCTCATAAGGATTTTCACTCTTACTGTGTATCCCTTGCCTAGGCCCTGATCACAACGTTGTTAGCTGTCGGTTTTGTGCTAGATTCAACCAACGCACTATCAAGCGTTGGTTCGATTTTGCATTTCATTACTTTGTCCGAAGATTTAATTATATAATGCTGGTGGAACAGCCGACAACCGGAGTTTGCAAAAAACACAAGGATAGGCATCCGAGGTCCAAAACCGACGAAGCCTCTTCTAGGCCAGTCGCCGGTTCTCAGTGAGGCACTTTCACAGCCCCTGGCGCCTGCTACCTCAGAGCCACAGGCCGCTACCAACTCCCATGTGGAACCGACTGGACCTCTGGATACTCAAGGTATTGGGCACTCGGAAATCAATCCCTCAGATGGGTCTGGAGCCGCTGAGCAGGCATCGGCTTCTGAGGGTGTCTTCAGACCTACACAACTATATGTTAAGCCATCTTCAACTTCAAAGACTAAAACAGATCTAAAGACAAAAACAAGTACAGCATTCTCCTACTCAGACTTCCATGCCTAAAAAACAGATGCTCAAAATGGCCGAAGACTTAATTACTTTGATCAGGGGCTCCCATCCCCCTCCTGATCAGGGGCTCCCATCCCCCTCCTGATCAGGGGCCTAGGCAAGAGACAGAGTATGATTCTTCTGATCAGGTATCTATTTCGTCTGATTCCTCTTCTGAACAGGATTACTCCATGCTTCCCTATGAGGATTCTTGATGCTGAAGAATCCATTCCTTCAGCCCCTCCTCCTGAGGACTATTCTTTTGGGGAAACGCTGCATACTATGAGGGAGCATTTCCACTGGGAGAGCCAAGATTATTCTGAGTCTAAGAAAAGGCTCAGACTTCCTGCTTCTTCCTCAGCACAGACCCCTTGCTATTCCACCTGTTCTAGACATTGTAGATGTATTTTCAGTGTCTGGACTGTCCCCTGACTCTTTACCCCCTGCACCTGCTAAGACAGACAGATACTACAGGGTCCCGGATTCTCATAAATTCCTATATAAAAACCCCGCTGCTGACCCTGAAACTATTTCTCAGGGCCCCAAGGGGGTTAAAGCTTCCACTGCAAAAAAACCCTGTCCCCTCTGATAGGGACTCTAGGGCTCTAGACAGATGGGGGAAAAAGTTTACACTTCTGCCACCCTGGCTGTAAGGGCTTTAAATTGTCAATTTCATATGCTTAAATATCAGCAATATTTAATGTCAGTACTTAAACAGAAACTGTTGACAAATACTGAATGTTCAGAGAACAAGGAATTGCAGGATTTATTGCATGCAACTGAACAAGTGGGAAAGCATACTTTGCAATGTGGTTATGATTCACCTGGAGGCCTCTTGCAGGGCCGCTGTTACAGGTTCTGTTATTAGAAGGCATGCTTGGTTAAAGGAACACAATCTGCCTGATCATGTTAAAGCAAAATTATTAGATGCACCATTACAACATGATACTTTGTTTGGTACTAAAGCAGAAGAGGTGTTGAAAAAATAGAGGATAAAGAAAAATCCATGCAGACAGTCAAGGATCTCTTACAGGTACAGCCACCCAGGTTTAGCAGGAACTGGCCTTCTAAAAATTGGTCCTTTCCAGTCTGACAGACCACAAAGAGGCAGATGCAGGTGTCCCAGAGGCAGATCTCAGCCCCAAGGCTCATACAGGCCTAAACAATGGGGTGCTCCTACCTCCAAAAGCGGAGAAGACAAATCACAGCCTTACAGGAAATGGTCCCAATGACTTTCCTCTACCAGTCTTCTTTCGTCAGCCCCTTTAGGGGGAAAACTAGCACTTTTTTCATCAAATTGGCAAATGGTTACCCAAGACAAATGGGTTCTGAACATAGTGCCCCAAGGCTACAGGTTCCATTTTCACACACTGCCAAGGTCAAAGGGCATGCCAGACCTGCCACAATCAATGGGCAGAGGCACAAAAACAAATTACAGCCCTCATGGACAATGAGGGTCATTCAGCAAGTACCACAAGAGCAGGGCAAGGATTTTACTCCAGACCTTTCCTAGTACCCAGGATGGACAAAATCTGGAAACCAATTCTGGACCTGTCTACTAAATACGTTTCTGGAAGTTCCAAAATTCAAGATATTGACTCTTCAGCAGCTACTGCCCATGCTGGGCAAGAGGGCTTGGCTCGTAACTTTGGACCTAAGAGGCATACCTGCATGTCCCAGTCAGACAATCTTGCAGAAGATACCTCAGATTCATAGCTGGCTCAATGCATTACCAATTCTCTGCACTACCCTTTGGCTTATCTACTGTGCCCAGGGTCTTTACAAAATGCCTGGCACCAGTAATTGTGTTTTGCAGACAAAAAGGAATTCAGATATATCCCTACTTGGACGACTGCCTAATTCAAGCAGAGAACAAAGACACTCTTCTAAAGCACCTGGCATTTGTAAAAAGATTACTAATTGGCCTAGGGTACACAGTAAATGAAAATAAATCAAAACTAGTGCCTTCTCAGGAGATGATTTTCCTGGGTGCAAGCTTAAATACAACTACCCAGATGGCTTATCTCACGCCAGACAAGCAAAAACAACCGACTACTTACTTCAAGAAATTGGCAACAAAAACCCACTTATCTGCAAGGAAAATCCTGCAGGCCTTGGATTTCATGGCATCCTGCATTCTACTAATTCCATATGCCAGACTGCATATGAGGAAACTACAATGGTATCTGAAAAGTGTTTGGACTAGGCATTGCCACAGCCTGGAGACAGTAATTGCACTCATTCCCTGCCTACAAGAGGAGTTTCGATGGTGGGCAGAGGCCTGTCACCACAATAAGGGTCTGCCATTCAGTTTACCCACAGCCAGACAGACACTGACAACGGATGCATCAGATTATGCCTGGGGGGCCCATATGGCAGGAAAATGTATTCAGGGCACATGGCCTGCAAACCAGATGCATCTTCACATCAATCAAAAAGAGATGCTAGCTGTTCAAAATGCCCTGACAGCCTTCAAGGACCTGCTTCATCCAGGACAATTACTGATAGACAGACAACACTACAGTCATGTGGTACATAAACAAGCAGGAAGGTACTCATTCCTACCCCCTCTCCAGTCAAGCAATGACCTTGTGGGACACAGCATTGGCTTTTCAAGTTCACCTGCAAGCTCAATTCCTGTCAGGAAAAACAAATACTCTGGCAGAATAAGCGGAAACCTCATGGACCCCCATGAATGGAAACTGGATCCACAAGTCTTCAGAATGATAATAAGGAAATGGGGATGCCCAGACATAGATCTGTTTGCCTCCCCTCACAACTGTCAGTTGCAGAGATTTTACACAAGGATTTACCACAAGCAAGCATGGAAAGTGGACGCCCTATCATTCAGTTGAAAAATCTTAACAGTTTGTTTTTCCCCCACTGCCTCTCCTTCCCAGAGTACTCCTAAAGGTCAGACAAGAGATGCCAAAAATGATTCTGATTGCACCAGACTGGTCACGCCAGCACTGGTACCCAATCCTAAAGGGCTTGTCTCTTGTCCAGCATGGATATTGCCTCAAACTTCTCACTTGCTGACCCAACAAAACAATCAGATCCTGCACAGCCAACTCAGGACCTTAAATCTGGCAGCATGGTGGATAATGTAGCCATTCAGAAAATTCCCTCTTTCAAAAGCTGTTATGGATGTTATCTTGGAGGCCCAGTACCAGAAAATCTTATACCGAAAATATGGAAGAGATTCTGTGCTTGGAACCAGGACCAAGGCATCGACACATCTCCACCAAATATTCCTCAGATTTTATAATACCTAACTGAGATGCTGAACAAAGGCCTTTCTTTCTCATCAATTAAGATTCATGCTTCTGCCATTCCTGCACATTACAATTCGGAACCACCTATCTTTACTTATCCTTTTATTAAGGCAGTACCTCAGAGAGGCCAAAAACATTAGGCCTCCAAGGAGAGCACCAATTCCGGTCTGGGACCTCAATTATGTTTTGGAAAAGCTCACACTGCCTCCTTTTGAGCCGGCATCAACAGAGGGTATTAAATAGTTATTCTGGAAAACAGCTCTGCTCCTAGCCATAACCACTGCAAGGCGAGTCTCAGTTACAAGCACTCCTGGCTGTGGAACCTTCCATCATTTTTCATCCAGACGGGGTTTCTCTGAGGACAAACCCTACATTTATGCCTAAGGTGGTGTCTAGTGTGGCCCTCAGTCAAACCATTCACTTGCCTACCTTTTTACCCAAATCCACAGAACAGGGTGAGAAAATTCTGCAATCTTTGGACATACACAGGCAGTTACGCTTCTACTTGGACAGAACTAATGCTTTCAGAAAGACTGAGCAACTTTTAGTGTCGTATGCTGCAGTTTCACAAGGAAAGGCGATCTCAAAACAGACCATTTCTAAATGGATAGTCCATTGCATCCGTTTCTGCTATTCTCAACATGGCAAATCAGTGCCTAAGGGCATTAGGCCTCATTCCACCAGAGCAGCAGCCACTTCAGCAGCCTTCCTCAGAGGAGTACCAACCAAAGAAATCTTAGAGGCTGCAACTTGGAGTTCAGTACACACCTTTACAAAGCACTACCACTTGCCTCTTTTTACTCTACGTCCGGAGCAGGCTTCGCCACTGCAGTTCTGCAGGGCCTCATAGCCTCTCCTAATCCTATTTAGCCCAGCCACCCATCCTCAGCTTTGGGATTCAACCCAAGAGTAATGACTGCAACAGTGAAACATGATGAACATAGTACAGTTGTGTACCTACCATAAATGTAGATGTTGGAGTGTATTCACTGTTGCAGTCCAGGTTACCCACCCACCATCCCCCTTCTCTTTGCTGGGTCTTATCTGCACTTCTCTATCCTATACAACCTTTTTGGTGCATTTGCTTGTAGGTGAAGGAAATGTGATTTTTGGGCATGCATTTCTTGCTATATTTTCCAGCCTACCTATTTGGGGCACCTGACATCTGGGGCAAGAAAAACTGAAGAAAATGGCGTCTGCTGCATCTTTTATACCTTTGGCGCACTGACGTCAGGGAAGAGGCAACAGCATCCAACGCTGGACCTAGACTTTGGAATTCTGGCCAACTGCAGGTAGCCTGCCAGCAGAATAACCCACGAGTAATGACTGCAACAGTGAATACACTCTAACATCTACATTTTTGGTAGGTACACAACTGTACTTTAGTCCTTCTTCCAGCCACAAAAAAAAATGTTAAGCAAACAGCTGTTGCTGTCTCAGCAGGCTAGCAGTTTGCCTCCGCTGCTGATGAGTGACTGTGCTGTGGACATAGACCACTCATCATTAACCCTGGATCCCTCTGGTGTAGCACCTACATCCCCTATGGACTGGGGGTTCTTCACATCCTCTTTGGCTGTTAGGATCCCCTAAGTGGGCAAGGGAGGGACACTCATCTTAGTTCTGAGAGAGAAAACATGGGAATGTTCCCTGTTTTGTCAGAATGTTGCTTCCACCCCTGGGGAAGCTGCTGCCATTAATAACACTGTTGGCTCCAGTGCTCCTTTCAGCAAGAAACAGAAATGCAAGCATGTATCGCCTCCTCAAATTTCATTTGAGAGGAGTAGTTTACTGAGTTTGGCTTGGAGTTTCTCACTTTCTTTTCCGAAACCGGTTTGTAATGGTGCCCAAATTCAAAATGTCACTTAAGGACATCTTATCTCTTGTTTCCTTGTAACATTAGATTAAAAAGATGATCATACTCCTAGCCTGGATAAATAGAGTGTGATCCTTGTGTTCCTGTTTCTCCAGATTTTGGGCTTTTCAATTTTGTGCATCTAGATCACATTATTAGACGTTCTTAGTGGTTCATAGGTTCATACTAGGCTATCTGCCCTAGGGCATTTATAAGCCTAGCCAGAATGTGTTTGGCTTTGCCACCCATTTTAAATTTATTTTGCTATACCCTTTTTCGAGGTTAGTATACTGTGCCTCTGTCTAACAGTGACACAGAAGTGATACCCGGGGTAAACCTACGATCTCCCATCCACTCATCAAGATTCCTCTTGAAGAGAGTCAATGAGGGACTCTGGAATAAAATCCCAGTCCAGGTTAGGCAGAGTGAAGGGAGCCTCTGGGTTATGAATCTGTCCCTCCAGCACGTCCTATTTATTTCAGTGCTGAGGTTCAAGTCTCTCGAGCGCGTATCTCGATGGGATTTGGATTTTCTGAGGTGCAGCATGTCAATTAATTCCGGGTTGGACATGGCTTTATACGTCAGGCACAGATCGCCTCTGAGCAGGCGGAATGCCACTGAGTAGAGCTGGAGTTTCTTTAACCGGGCAGCATATGGCATCTGTTTGAGCTCTTTGATCCTCTTGGTGAGGTACTTTTGGGGTCTTTCCAGTTGCTGCAGGTGTCTGGTAAGGTACATCCCAAAAGGGGCATTGTACTCAATTATGGGCCTGATGAGGGATGAGTAAAGAGGCACGATTACCTCCCCTGATCTAGATGTGAATCCCTTCATGATTAGGTGGGCTATGTAAAATGTTTTTCTAACCACTTTGGCCACGTGGTTGTCAAATGAGAGATTGCTATCAACTTGGGTCCCCAGATCCCTAATTACTTCTGTACTTAATGGATTACCACTTATGTGATAATTTGTGGGCACTTTGTTTTTGCCAAAGGGGATGACTATACACTTGGCATTTAGCTTGAGGCCATGGCTCTGGCACCAGTTGTCTGTTTCTATGAGGCCCTTTTGGGGATGCTTGTGTTGGCTGGAGAGTCGATTATGGCGCCCAGTTTGCAGTCATCTGCGAACTTGGTCAGCCACAGTCCTTCTGTGTTGGCCTGTACCTCCGAGAAATATATACTGAACAAGAGAGGTCCCAGGACTGAGCCTTGTGGGATGCCACTTGTAACTGGTTTGGAGTCTGACATGGCTCCAGCAATTCTAACTATGTGGGTTCTGTCCTTGAGCCAGTTTGCAGCCCATCTAGTGACATAGGGGTTTATATTTAAGCTGATGAGCTTATCTATAATGCCTGAGTGGGGTATTGTTTCGAAGGCTTTTGCGAGGTCCAGGTAGGCTGTGGACCACCTTCCCCTCATCAATGGCCTTGGTGACTGTTTGTTTCAAAGAAATCAACCAGGTTTAAGAGGCAGGATTTGCCCTTAACAAAGCCAAACTGGGTAGGATCCAGTGTCTGTAGGTCCCAAATATCTTTGAGTTCCATGATGATCCTTTCCATAGCTTTGCAGACCAAGCTAATCCGGCTTATGGGGCGATAGTTTCCAGGATCCGTTGAGGCACCGTCTTTGTGGAGAGGGACCACTGTTGCTGTACGCCACTCTTTGGGCACATATCCTGTAGTAAGGCTGAGATTGAACAGTAGTTTTATGTTTGGGTTTAGCTCTTCTTGGAGTTCATGTAGGACGCAGCCCGTGACACCGTCTGGTCCCATTGATGCTGTGTTTTTTGCTTTGGGGAGGGCAGCTCTTTCCTGAGCATCTGAGATGTCAGGGGGCAGCACTCTGCTGGGATAGATATTTGCCCTTTTGGTGGGGAGGGGGGGGGAGTTTGCACTGAACCTGTCAGCTAGGATGTTGGCAATGTCTGTGGGTTCGGTGTATTTTTTGTCACTTTGGACTAATTCTGAGCATATCTGGGAATTCCCACCCAGGTTCCTAACTTAACTAAAGAAAGTCTTGTGATTATCCTTAGTGTCCTGTGCAATTTTTCTCTAAGCTGGCCTTAGCAAAAAACTACGGGCACTCATAAAATCGTCTAATACTGATCAGAGATGCCTTCCCTTTTTGGGATTTTGCTGTATCATGTAGTAGCTACCTCCTTCTGTTGTATAGTTTATTTATGGCTGGGGTCCACCAGACAGGACGTCTGCCTTTGGAGGATTGGGTCTTGGTTTTATTTGGGATTGCATGATCCATGCATTTCTGAAGGTGTTCATAGAATGTGTTTATAAAGGATTCTGTGGTCCGGGCCGTATTTTCCACAGGCCCCGGGGCTTTGAAGGATTCCACTTCGGTTTTGAGGAGTGTGAAATTTGCTTTAGAGAAGTTTTTCACTGTGGTTTTCAGGGCAGGGGTGGAGTCGTGATGTGAATATCCAGTGAGATTAGTTTATGGTCTGATCTTACCAGTGAGGGATAAACTTCTGGTCTGGAGCATAGAGTCCCCATGTTAGTGATGATCAGGTCCAGTATGTTTTCCCCTCTTGTGGGAGTGGTAACGAGTTGTTCCAGAGCATTTGAGTTTATAAATTCTAGGAACCTTTGGGCTAGGATGTTGGAGCTAGAGTAATGCTCCCAGTCTGTTTGGGTAGTTGAAGTCGCACAATATAATGGTGTTTGGAGAGACCTTCATATTTTCCAGTGTTCTCAGGAAGGCCAAGTGGGGTTCCTGGGTTTGGGAGGGTGGTCTGTAGCAGGCTATAAACTGGAAGGCAGTTTTAACCACTGTTAGTTGTGCATGGGTAGTCTCTGATGTTTCGTGCTCTGCCACCAACCTGGAGGTGTGGGTATCTTTGATTAATATTGATACTCCCCCTCCTTTTGTGGTTCGGTCCAAGTTTTGGGGCCGAAAAGCATGGTACGGGGTATAACCTGGTAGTGCGGGGGTGCGCTTTGGAGCCTTGAACTAGGTTTCTGTTACTGCACAGATATCTATGTCCTCCATGCGAAGGAGAGTTTCGAGTGCGTGCATCTTGAGGTTTAGACTTTTGGCGTTGAGTAGCATTACTCTTAGTTTCTTATTCCTTGTGATACCTATGGAGGTGGGTTTGTCTTTTGAGCCTTGCCTAAAAAAGGCACTATGGGGGTAGCAAGAGCCTTTGCCAATATCCGAAATCCCAGGGGTGACAGGCGCAAGCCGTCCCTAGCGAAGCATTGTGGCTTGTCGAGCATGTTATCCCAGGCTGACAGGCATTGGATCCCCTTTGAATGACACCAATGCTTAAGCCAATTGTTGAAATTGATCATCTTGTCTTCATATTGTGGCATCAGTCTTGGTGAGGGTAAGATGCTACTCAAGGTCAGGGTCATACCAGCCTGGGCTACATGCTCGGAGAGCTCCTCTGTCTCTTTTCATGTAGTCCAGGGAGGTACGTCTCGCGTCATTCACACCAGCATGGACACCGACTGAGTCATATTTGTACTTGCCTTGGAGTGACCTGAGTGCTTGTGTTATGTGGCGGATCCTAGCGCCCGACAGGCAGCTCACCGCGACCTTCTCCTTGTTCAGCCTGGTGAGCGGGACGTCAGTGTGCCTGACGATAGTCACCTATTACAAGTGTATCAGGTGTGTTTAGCCTTCAGGGCTGTAACTGTTCGGCACACTGGCTTTGTGAGCTAGGTGTTGCACGTGTTTTGTTTTGGGGTAGCGGTTGCTTGGGTGTCTGCTTTGGAAGTCTCTGCTGCTTAGGCAGATTTTTATTTAGAGCCTCCAAGTATGTTTTTGTGTGTTTTGTGTTTGGTTTGCTGTCGTGGTAGGTCTATGTGAGACTGGAATTGTAGTGAGTGTGGTTTCCTTCTCCTCCTGACTGGTTTCGCCAGTACTGAGTTGAGAGAGCTTAGCCTCCAGTATGGCTATATGGTTGCTTCTCTCACATGTGTTGGAATTTGTTGTGAGGAGGAGAGTGTTGTCTGTGTACATGAGGCAGTTGTAACATTGCCTCAAGATTCCCAGATTCACCAGCTGGACCGGAGAGGAGATTGACAACTGACCTTTGGACATGCTAGAATAGTATTGGGAATTCCTTTATAATTGAAAAAAAAAAGGGCCAATGGGGAACGAAGTACTAAAGGGGAGTTTGTGAGGGTGTAGTGCTTTTAATATTTTAGTGCTG
Source organism: Protopterus annectens (assembly GCF_019279795.1). Classification (NCBI taxonomy): domain Eukaryota; kingdom Metazoa; phylum Chordata; order Ceratodontiformes; family Protopteridae; genus Protopterus; species Protopterus annectens. The sequence continues at coordinate 536,127,396 of NC_056727.1, read as the reverse complement.
ACTTGTATAATTGCTTTAGTGAGCAAGTGCCAGGTAACTTAAATGCAATGTGTTGCAGGTAACTTAAATGCAAAAATGACAAACAGTAACTTTCTTTCAAGTGAAACAAGGAAATAAGTACAGTAATCAATGCAGATATCACTAGGGATCCACAGAAGCGCTGAAAAGCCGCATTTTAGGTGGAATTAGCGTTTCAGGGAAATAACAAGCAAACCAACAACAAGCATACAAACAAAGCTAGATTCAGCAGGCCTTGATATATTCTGTGCTACAGCAAACAAGGTGTAACAATTTCAGTATGAAACAGTTTAAATATGCAAGCACTATAAGCCTTTAACGAGAAATTCCCAGCTAGAAGGGCAGAGTCCAGCCTCTCCTCCCACAAGAGTGCAGACCACAAACCCTTTTAATGTAAAATAACTGGCCTGAAGCCCAAGTGCTTAAAACAGAATTAATACACTTTTAGAATAACAGACCCTGAGCCCTCAATCAGCATTTCCCAACTTAGAAGGATGTAAGCTACCTGTCCTGCCACCACAGTGCAGACCACAAACCTTCCTAATGTAAAACTGGTCTGAAGCCCAAGTGCTTAAACTAAAAGGCTTAGAATGAGTTACACCAAGCAGTAATAAATACAATTGAGTACTTTTAAGATGACGCAAAAGCAAAAAAGTAGGAAGAAACATAAATACAGTAAAAGCAGATACATTTTTTTTTTTTGAGTGAGCAAATGAGATGGGCCCAGGAGTTACAGGACAGAAACAAGTGCAAATGCAGGCTTTCAAATCAGAAAGTTGAGAGAGATGGAAGACTGCCCAAACGGCCAATAACTACAAATTCTGGGCCAGAACCACTCCTTATGTGCTAGACAGGTTACCTAGTGCTTACCACTCCCACTGATAAGCTAGAAGGCTTCCCTCCAACACAGAAAGGCTTGGGGGCTCAGAAGCTTACAAATGGTCCTGGATACAGCAAATCTGTATCTGGAACACTAATTACAGGAAAGGTAGGAAACAGGCTTACAATTTTTTTTTTCTTTTTTCAGAAAAGTAGCAAAAACAGTAGTAAAAACAATTCGCATGCAGTGCAAGCTGGCACACGAGTGTAGCAATATTAGTCCACACACAGTTTGAAAAAATGTAAATTAAAAAGGACAAAGCAAGTGCAGAAAGGGTTTATTAGGTAGAATGCGGTAAAGAGATGAGACTGGGGGAGTGTCCTAGATCACATCTACAGTGGGGCGGGCACTGCAAAAGCCACCAAATTTAAACTACAACCAAGAAGGGGGGGGGGGGTCTCAACAGAGATGTGAGGAATCTAGAGTGCAAATTATAAAACCAAAAAAATATATACTGATCTCTGTATATTTGCAGAACACTAAGACGACGGATATCTAAGCAACAATCTAGCTCTATAATACAGAAAAATATACTCTGCTCTATATATTTGCAGATAGTCTTGTAAGGCTGTCTCTCAACACACAGGTTCCACTTTAAATGCAAAGCATGCAAGACAGTTCTTGCGAACACAAAATTAAGAAGCAAACACAAATGCACGTTAGTGAATATAGTCTCCATCCCTCGAACAAATGACATTTAAAACAAGTGTGCCCGTTTTCTAATGCAGTGTTGATAGTTATACCAAGTGGAAGTGAAACGCATCATGTTAGCGCGCCGTCAATAGCCAAGTCTAGCCCAATGGTCAGGGTTACCACCTGTCCCACAATGTGAGGAACAGTACACAGCTGGGCAGTTGCGTCCATACCAAAACCATTATAAATGTAAAATATCCTGCGACGGTATGACATAATTATGTCCCACATCGCATGTAATAGTCACATAGAATAGTTATTTC